>NW_016919715.1:0-658 GCF_001483705.2 Eufriesea mexicana
TATGTTGTGTCAGCATTGGTTAGATTCGGATAGCTTCGACTTTTACGCTATACACTGCGATTCCATGGGGTTCTGCGCTCCACTCTCCTCCATTGAGCTCTGCTTGCCTCTGTGGAGGACAGCAACTCTGGTCGCGGCACGTTAGTTCTGGATTGATCACGTTCGGTTAGGTCAGGTTTCGTTGGGCAACGTTAGGGTAGTTTTGACGTATGCGCTCGACGCTGATATCCTATAGATCCCTGTACTCAGCTATGCTCTATAATATTCTTCTTTTCTCCTCGGAAGGCAGAATTAGTGGCCGTGGCAATGTTGGTTGCGTTAGGATACGTTTGGTAGTGCTAAATTTGGTTAGGTTAGGAGAGGGTAGCTTTGACTATTGCGTAAGCGCCGCTGTTCAGAAGATTTCTACACTCTACGTTTCTGTACTGTACTCTGCTCGACTCCGGGGTGCCCAGAAATAGTGTTCTTAGCAGTTTTGGTTGAGTTAGCATACGTTTGGTTAAGTCACGTTAGTATGGATTCGGTTTGGATTGCTTTGACTTCCTTGGGGTAGTCTGCTGTACGTCGAGTTTCTGCGGTGTACTGTGCTCTGGTTTGTTTTACTTGGTTCCGGGGTGGCCTGCAGCAGTGGTCTCGGCACGTTAGGTAGAGATCTATA
>NW_016919716.1:0-485 GCF_001483705.2 Eufriesea mexicana
GTAACGTAGCCAAACGGAGCCTAATTCAATATAACCGCCCGAGACCGCAATTAATGGCCCTCCAAAAGTCGAGCAGAGCACAGTAGAGCGACGTAGGGTGTAGAAATCCATCTAACACCAGTGTATTGCACAAAGGTCAAATCTAGCCTCCCCTTGCCCATTCAAACGTAATATAACAAAATGCACCTTAGCTTAGCATAACGTGCCGAGGCCGATGTTGCTGACCTCCCCAGAGACAAAACATACGAGAGCACAACACAGCGCATTAATCCACCGCATTGCAGTGTGCAGCACAAGAGTGGAAGCTATACTATCCTAACTTAACCAAACGTAATATAACCAAACGTAACCGAACTCATACATACGGACCCAGACCAATACCGCGGTCCTTCTCGCAGCCAAGGAGAATATGCTGGAGCACTGTAGAGCGCATAGAGCCGCCGAATAGCAGTGCATAGCACAAAAGTCAAAGCTATCCTCTCCAA
>NW_016919717.1:0-495 GCF_001483705.2 Eufriesea mexicana
ACATAATCTAACATAACCTAGCCGAAAGTAATTTGCCGCGATCACCGTTATGTTACTTTTGCGTGGTTGGGGCAGGTATAGTCCGACTATGATAGCCATGACCTTCCTCTATACACTGTGTTTCTATGGATCTCTGAACTCTCCTCTCCCCTGATCTGTGCTGCTCGGCTCTGGAGTGGTCAGCAGTAGTGGTCACGGCACGATAGGTTGAGTTAGTTTGCGTTTGGCTATGTGACGCTTTGTTACGTTAGGACAGTGTACCACTGACTTCTTTGCTACGCGCTGCAATTCGGAGAGTTTCTGCTCCCTACTGTGGTCTAATACTTTCTACTTGTCTCTAGGGAGACCAGAAGCTTTGGTCTCGGCACGTTAGGTTGTTTCTGCTTACGTTTGGTTAGTTAAGGTTACGCTATGTTCGGTTAGGACAGCTTTGACATTCGTGCTATACACCGTTATTCGGCGGTTTCCTGCGCTCGTTTGTTCTCCGCAACATTC
>NW_016919718.1:0-495 GCF_001483705.2 Eufriesea mexicana
ACGTAACAAAGCCTAACGTAACGTAACACATTGTAACGTGCCGAAACCACTATTGCTGGCCTCTCGAGAGACAAGCAGAGGATAACAGGGCGATGCAGAGCACAGACATAGATCGAATTGCATTGTATTCCACGCAAGTCAAGGCTACCCTAAGCAAACCTAGCCTAACCAAGCCAAGCCAAACGTAACCTGCAACAGCCCAACACGCAGAGACCACCATTGTTGGCCTGCCCAGAGCCCAGCAGAACGTATTGGAGCATAGTAGTGCGCAGAAATCAACCGTATATAGGTGTATAGAACAAAAGTCAAAGCTATCCTATCATAACCTGAACAAACGTAACAAAAAAAACCAAACGTAACCTAACCTTCACTAACGTGCCGATGTGACTGTTGCTGCCGCCGTCAGAGCCAAGCAGAACATATTAGGGCCACGCAGAGCGCAGGGGACCACTGAATGGCGGTGTATAGCGCAGAAGTCAAAGATACCCTTACCTA
>NW_016919719.1:0-22039 GCF_001483705.2 Eufriesea mexicana
TAATCCAACTAAACTTATCGTGCCGCGGCTAGCATTGCTGATCTCCACGGCGCCAAACAGAACACACTAGAGCACAGGAGATAGCAGAATTCTACAGAACAGCAGTCTATACCACGAAAGTCAAAGCAATCAAAACCTAACCGAAAGTAGAAAAACTAAACGTAGCGAGCCGAGACCTCTACTGATGGCCTACACGCAGCCAAGCAGAACATATCAGATAAGAGTAGAGCTCAGGAATCCACGGATTAGCATTATAAAACACAAAAGTAAAAGCCATCCTACCCAAACGTAACCAATCGTAGCCTAGCCAGTAATAACACAGCTCAACATAACGTGCCGAGGGCACTACTCCTAGAGTTCACAAAGACAAGCGGAGTGCGATAGGGCACAGGAGAGCGCAGAAGAGCATAGAATAGCAGTCTGTATCACAAAAGTCAGTGCTATCGTAACCTAACTCAACGAAACCCTACATAACCAATCGTATTATAACAAAACCTTTCGCGCGGCGGATACTATTGCTGGCGTTCCGAGAGTCGAGCAGAGTATAGTAGAGCGATGTGGAGCGCCGAAATCCACCCAATATGAGTGTATAGCACAAAAGTCAAAGCTATCATATCAAAACATAGCCAAACGTAACATAACCGAATGCACCGTGACTCAGACTAACGTACCGAGTCCAATACTGCAGGCATCCACATAGCCAAGCAGAATATGCTAGAGCACAGTAGATCGCAGTAATCCACCGAATAGCAGTGCATAGCACAAAGTCCAAGCCAGCCTAACCAAACATAGCCAACATAACATAGCCTAACCTAACCAAGCGCAATCTATCCCAAACAAACCTGTCACGGCAGCTATTGCTGGCCACCCTAGACACAAGCAGAGGATAGTACTGCAATACTGTGCACAAGTATCGACAGAAGAGCAGAGTATAGCACAAAAGTCAAAGCTACCCTATCATAATCTAGCCAAGGGTGACGTAACCGAACGTAACATAACCCTTGCTATAGTGCCGAGACCGCTATTGCTGCCGTCCATAGGGCCAAGCAGAACATATTAGAGGAGGGTAGGGCGCAGAAGTCCGTTGAATCGCAGTGCATAGCACAATTGTTGAAGGTACTCTATCCTAACATAGCCAAACGTAACATAGCCGAAGGTGGTTTAACTCAACCTAACGAGTCGGGGCCGCCATTGCTTGCCTCCCCTGGTCGAAGCAGAATATACTAGAGCAGGGTAGAGCGCATTAATCCACCGTATTGCAGTGTGTAGCCCAAAAGTCAAAGATATCATATGCTACCTTGTCCTAACCTAGCCTAACCTAGCGTAGCCTAACTAATCGTAACGCGAGGAGAATACAATTTCTGGCCTCCCCAGAGGCAAGCAGAGCATATTAGAGAAATGTAGAGCGCATGGATCCACGAAATAGGGGTGTACAGCGTAAAAGCCAAATCTATCCTATCCTAACCTAACCAAACGTTACATAACTTAACGTTTTCTGTCTCAACCTCATGTGCCGAGACCACCACTGCTGGCCTCCCAGCGTCAAGCAGAGCATATTAGAGCACAGTAGAACGCAGAAATCCACTGCATTGCAGTGAGTAGCGCAGAGGCCGTAGACATCCCAACCTAACCGGGCCTAACCTAACCTAACCGAACCAGGAATATCTCAACATGACGTGCCGCGACCACTGCTGCAGGCATCCACAGGGCCAAGCAGAATACATTAGAGCACATTAGAGCGCAGAGGTCCTCCGAATACCAGTGAGTAGAACAGAAGACAATGAAGCTTGTACTAACATAGCCAAACGTAACATACCCAAAAGTAACCTACACCAGCCTAACATAACGAGATCTCTAATGCAGCCCTCCACAGAGACAAACGGAGTATACAAGCGCGCAGTAGAGCGCATACATTCAGTGCATTGCACGGAATAGCACAAAAGTCGAAGACATTCTAACCTAACATGACCTAGCCTTACCAAACCAAACGTAGCGTAAACCAACAGAACGTGCCGCGGCCAGTGCTGCCGAACTCCCCAGAGGCAAGCAGAATACGGCAGAGCAGAAACGATCTCAGGAACCCTCCGGGTAATAGTGTATACCACGAGAGTCGAAGCTATACTAACCAAAATTATCCTAACATAACCTAACCTACCTTAGCCTAACTCAACATAACGTGTCGCGACCACTATTTCTGGCCTCCCCGAGGACGTGCCGAATATAACAGAGCACAGCCGTGCGCCGAAATCCCCCGAATAGCAGTTTATACCGAAAAATCCAAAGAAATCTTGCCCATGCCTTCCTAAGCTACCCAAACGGAACGTAACCTTACCCAACCTAACGTGCCCAGACCACTATTAATGACCACTCCAGAGACAGGCAGGGCGCATTAGAGCACATTTGGGCCCAGAAACCCTCCGAATAGCGGTAAAAAGCACAGAAGTCAAAGTAGCCAGTCCTAACGTAGCCAAACGTAACATAACCAAAGGTAACATAACTCAACCTAACACGACGGAACCTTTACTGCTGACATCCACAGAGACAAGCAGGCTATGCTAGAGCACAGTGGTGAGTAGAAAGCCGCCCCATTTCAGTGAATAGCACAGAAGTCGAACATATCCTGGCATAACCTGACCTAACCCGACCAAACCAACCGTAGAATTTCGCAAAATAACCTGCAGCGATCGCTGCTCCTGGCCTCCCCAGATCCATGCAGAATGTAGTAGAGCAGAGAAGACCACAGGAATACACCGAATAACAATGTATAGCACGAAAGTCAAATCTATCCTACCAATGCCTATATTAAACTATCCTAACCAAGCGTAACGTGACCCAACCAAACCTGCCGCGACCGCTATTGCTCGCCCCCCCCCCCTAGAGTCGAGCAGGGCATAGTAGAGCAATGTAGGGAGCACAAATCCTCCGAATAGCCGTGTACGTAACAAAAGCGGACGATATCCTTGCTTAAACTGGACAGCACTGAAAAAAACAAACGTGGCATCGCTAAGCATAATGTCGCGACAACTGCTGCTGGCATCCCCAGATCGAAGCAGAGTATAGTAAGGCAATGTAGAGCGCAGATCTCCACCGAACAGAAGTGTATAGCACAAAGGTCAAAGAAGTCCTAACCAAGCCGTCTTAACCTACCCTAACGAAACGTAGCACAACTCAGCCCAGCTTGCCGAAACCACTGTTCATGGATACCACAGAGCCAAGCAGAAAACATTAGAACGTAGTAGAGCGCAGGCAAAGAATTGCAGCAGGTTATAGCGCAGATACATAGCTATAGTATTCTAACCTCCCAAACATGACGTAGCCGAACGTAGCCTAGCTCAACCCAACGTGCCGAGGCCACTACTGCTGACCTCCCCAGAGCAAAGAAGGAAATACGTGAGTACAGCAGAGCGCAGGAATCCACCGCATTGCAGTGTTCAGCGCAAGAGTCAAACATATCCTGACCAAACATTGCCGAACCAAACCTACCGAAGCGTAGTGTAACAGAACATAACGCGAGGGGACCAATATTGCTGGCCTCGCAGAGTCAGGCAGAGCATATTAGAACACATTGGAGCGCAGAAATCCTCCGAATAGCAGTGAATAGCACGGAAGTAAGAGTAACCTCTGCTAACCTAGCCGAACGTAACATGACGGGACCCTTATTGCCGACCTCCACAAAGGCAAGCAGAGTACACCAGAACACAACAGAATGAAAAAACCACCACATTGCAGTGTTTAGCACAAAAGTCAATCAAACCCTGACCAACCTTTGCCAAACCTAACTTATCCGAACATAGAGCAACAGAGCATAACGAGAGGAGCCGAAAATTGCTGGCCTCCCAGAGCCAAGCATAGCAAATCAGAACACATTAGAGCACAGAAATACGCCGAATAGCAGTGAATAACGCAAAAGTCAATGTAGCCTATCAGAACCTAGTCATACGTAATACATACGAACGGAACCTAGTTCAACCTAACATGACGAGACCACTACTGCTGGCCTACATAGAGGCAAGCAGAATATAGTAGAACACAGTAGATCACCGAAACCCACGGAATAGCAGCGTAAAGCACAAAAGTAAAAGTAGCGTCTCCTAACCTAGCCAAACATAGCAGACCCAAACGTAACCAAACTCAACCTAGCACGACGAGACCCATATTGCTGTCCTCCCAATAGACGAGCAGAAAATATTAGAGCACAGCAGGGCGCAGAGAACCGCCGAACTGCGGTTTAAAGCACAAAAGCCAAAGATATCCTAACCGAACCTGACCTAACCTAACCTTCTCAAACATAGTCTAACTCAACATAACGTGCCGCGGCCGCTATTGCTCCCCCCCGCCCCCCCCGCCGTCCGAACAAAGTATATTAGTGCAACGTAGAACGCAGAAATCCACCGAATAGCAGTATACAGCACAAAAGTCGTATCTGCCCTGTCCTAACCTGACTTAACCTAACCAATAAACCGTTGCATAACACAACATGACGTGCCGCAGCCACTGCTCCTGGCCTTGCCAGAGGCAAGCAGAATGCACTATTGCACAGATGAGAGCAGGACTCCAGCGCATTTCACTGAACAGCACAAGAGCCGTAGTAATCCTAGCATAAACTGACCTAACCTAACGAAACCAAGCGTAGCATAACTCATGATAACGTGCCGTGACCACTGCTAGTGACCACGCCATAGCCCAGCAGAATATAGTGGAGCACAGTAGAGCACGGAAATCGACCGAATAACAGTGTACAATGCGAAAGTCGGAGCTGCCCCAACCGAACTCAGCCTAACCTGACCTAACCACACCAATCCTATATCAACCTAACGTGCCGCGGCCGACATTGCTCGCCTCCCCTGATTCGACCAGAGTATAGCAGAGCAATGTAGAGCTCAGGAGTCCACCGAATAGCAGTGTATAGCACAAAAATCAAAGCAACCCCGTCCTAATATGTCCCACCTTAACATAAACAAACGTAACATAACTCAAACTAACGTACCTCGACCACTACTGCTGTTCTCCCCGGGGACGAGCAGAGCTTACTATATGACAGTAAAGCGTAGACGTCCATAGAATCGAAGTGTATAGCATAAAAGTCATATCCACGCAGACCTAACCCAAGCTAACGTTACCTAACCGAAAGTAGCCTACATCAACGTAGCGTGCCGCAGCCAATATTGGTGGCACTCCCAGGGCAAAGCATAATACAGTAGAGCACAGTACAGCGCAGAAATACTGCGAATGGCAGTGTATAGCACGAAAGTCTAAGTTAACCGGACCGAGCTTGAGCTAACCTAATCCAACGAAACGTAACCTAACACAACCTAACACAACGAGACCACCATTGCTGGTCTCCGCAGGGAGAAGCAGAATGTACTAGAGCACCGTAGAGCGCAGAGATCCATCGCATTTCAGTGAATGTCAAAAAGCCGTCGATATCCAAACATAACCTGCCCCAATTTAACCTAACCAAACACAGCATAACCCAACATGATGTGCCACGACCACAACTCGTGTCATCCCCGGAGCAAAGAAGAATGTAGTAGATCGCAGTAAAGCACAGTAGATCACAGAAATCCGCCGAAAAGCAGTGTAAAACACGAAAGACAAAGTTGCCTATCTTAACCTAGCCAGTGTAGCACAAGCAAACGTAGCCCAACTCAAGCTAACAGGCCGAGACCACTATTGCTGACCACCCCAGCGCCAAGAAGAATAAACTACAGCACAGCAGAGCGCAGAAATCCACCGCATTGCAATGTATAGGACAGAAGCCGTAGATATTGTAGAGATAGGGTGGAGCACGAATAATGTGAAACTATTTATTAACCATAAAATATACAATGCAATATGCGTTGACGGTAAGGACTACGAATATAAGCTATCTGTTAATTAAACTTTTGCAACTACAACGACGCAATTATACCTAACAGCACGTATACACTTATTAACACCAATAAAACTAACACCTTTTTTCACAACTCTCTGCTGCGAACACTAATATACTACACGTACTACGACAGACTACGCACTCTGCCCTTGCATCCCTATTTAAAACAGAACATTCTATCCTCCTTCATACCTATTCTTTCTTTCCAATCGCACTTTCCCAAGCACTTCTTGCCATCTTACACTCAGCGGGTCACTTAGCCCAAACACTCAAACGCACTCCTAAAGCCACTGTTCACTCCCATCCGATACATTCATAAACATCCCGCCCACACGATCCTAGCGCACGATCATTCATACCATCGCTCGCACTCTAGATAACATGCTCACCCTGCGAAACCACAGTACCACAACCTAACCTGACCTAACCTAACCTAACCTAACGAAACGTAACCTGACTCAACCAAGCGTGCCTCTACACAGTAGAGCGCAGACATCCGCGAATATCAGTGTATAGCTCAACAATCTAAACTACCCTATCCTAATCTCACTAATCGTAACATAACCATACGTAGCCCAGTTCAACCTAGCCTGCCGGGACCACTACTCCTGGCATCCCCAGCACCAAGCAGAATACACTACAGCACAGCAGGGCGCAGAGATCAGGGATCAACCGCGTTGCAATGTAGTGCACAAAAGCTGTAGATATCCTAACCTATCCTTCCAAACCTATCCAGATGAAACACAACCTAGCTAAACCTATCTCGCCGCGACAACAATTACTGGCCACCCCAGTGCCAAGCAGAGCATATTAGAACACACTATTGCGCAGAAATCAGTGGAATAGCAGTGCATGGCACAAAAGTTAAGCTAGGGTAACCTAACCTAGCCAAACGTAACATACCCAAACGTAACCTAGCTAGATATAACATGATGAGACAACTACTGCTGATATACACAGAGGGAAGTGTAGTATACCAGAGCACAGTAGCTTGCAGAAATCCTCCGCATTGAAGTGAATGTGACAAAAGTGGAAGGTACTTTAACATATCCTGCCCTAGCCTAACGTAACCAAAAGTAGGACAACTGAACAGAGCGTGCCGCAACCACTGGCGCCGGGCTCCTCAGCGCCAAGCAGAAAACATTTGCGCACGGAAGATCATGGGAACCAGTCGCATAAAAGTGTATAGCACGAAAGTTGAAGCCACCATAACCAAACATAATATAAAATGACATAATCAAACGTAGCCTAATTCAACATAAAGTGCCGCGACTGTGGATAAACGCCCCATGGCCAAGCAGAATATAGTAGAGCACGGTCGAGAGCAGGAGTCCTCCAAACATCAGTGTACAGAACGAAAGTCTGGGTTAACCTGGCACAGCTTAACGAAACCTAACCTAACCGAACGTAAACGAACTAAATCTAACGTGCCGAGACTAATATAGATGGCCCCCACAGACCTATGCCGTAAATATCAGATCGCGCTGGAGCGCAGAAACACGCCGAATAGCAGTGTATAGCGGGAAAGTCAAAGCTATCGCCTTCTACCCTGGCCAAACGTAACATATCCAAACGCATCGTAAATCAAGATAACGTGCCGGGACCACTAATAATGGCCACCCCAGAGTCGAGCAGAGCATAATAGAGCAATGTAGAGAGTAGAAATCCTGCGAATTGCAGTGTATAGGACAAATGTTCACGCTATCCTCTCCTAACACATCCAAACGTAATGTAACCAAACGTATCATGACATAACTTCACGCGCCGAGACCAATATTACTGGAATCATTAGAGCCAATCGGAATATACCAGGGCACACTAGAACGCAGAAATCCGAGTGGCAGTGTACAGCATAGAAGTCCAAGCCATCATACACTTACATAACTAAACGTAACACAACCAAACGCAATATGACTCAGGCTAACGTGCCGAGAAAGGTACTGCTGGCCTCCTCTTAGCCCAACAGAAAATACTAGAGCACTGTAGAGCGCAGGAATCCACCGAACATCACCATGAAGCGCAAAAGTCAAAGGTATCCTATCTACACTTAACCTAACCTAACCTAACCTAAGCAAAAGTAACGTATCTGAACCGAACGCGTCGAGGCCACCATTGCTGGCCACCCCATAGACAAGTAGATGCTAGTGCAGCAATGCAGAGCGCAGATATAGACCAAATAGCATTGTACAGCACAAAAGCCAAAGCCATCCTAAACAAACTTAACCTAACGCAACCCAACAAAACGTAACCTGTCACAGCCATACGTGTCACTACCGCTATTGCTGGGCTCCACAGAATAATGCAGGTACCAGCCGAGCATTACAGTGCGCAGTTATCGACCGAATAGCATTGTATACAACAAAAGTCCGAGCTATCCTAACCAAACATATCATAGCCTAGCCAAGCCAAGCATAACGGCAGTGTATGGTACGGAATTCAAAGACATCCCAACCCAATCAAAAAATACCTAATCTAACCGAACGCAAACTAACACAACATAACGCGCCGCGACCAATATTTCTGGTATTTCGAGAGCAAAGTAGGGACCATTATTTCACAGTGGAGCGCAGAAATCCACCGAATAGCACTATGCAGCACAGAAGTGAGAGCTATCCTCTCCTGACCAAAACAAACATAACAAAGCCAAACGTAACCTAACTCAACTTAGCGCGCCTAGATCACAACTGCTGGCATTCCCAGAGAAAAGCAGAATCTACAAGAGCACAGGGGACCGCAGAAAGCCACCAAATTGCAGTGTACAGCACGAAGGCCATAAATACCCTAACCAGACAAGACGTAGAAAAACTAAACAAGCCGAGACATCAATTGCTGGCCGGCCCAGAGCCAGGCAGAACATATTGGAGCACAGTAGAGAGCAGAAATCCACCGAAGAGCAGTGTACAACACAAAAGTCAAAGGTATCCTCCCCTAACTTGCCCAAACTTAATATAAGGAGACGTAACGTGACCCAAACTCACGTGCTACGATGGCTACTGCTGGCATCCCCAGCGCCAAGCAGAACATATTAGAGAACAGTAGATCGCAGAAGTCCGCCGTATAGCAATGTGTAGCACAAAAGTCAAAGACGTCCTAACCTAGCCAAACCTAGCCTAAACTAGCCAAACGTAGGGTAACTTAGCCTAACGTGCCGCAACCACCATTGCTGGCCTCCCCAGAGTGAAGCAGAATATTATACAGCATACTACAGCACAGGAGTCCATAGAACGTCAGTTTCGGAGGCATATCTCAAAGCTACACTAACCTATCCCAACCAAACCTAACGTAACCAAACGTAACCTACCCCAGCCTAACGTGCCGCGACCTGTATTGCTGGCCTCCACAGAGCCAGGCAGAGCGTAATACTGGAGAGTAGGTCGCAGAAATCCACAGGTTCCCAATGTATAGCAGAAAAGTCGAAGCTACACAGACATAACCACAGCTAACGTGACCTAAGCAAACGTACCCTATCTCAACCTATCGTACCGATACCACAATAACTGGCTTCCCCATAGCCAAGCGGAGCATACTAGTTGACAGTGGAGCTTAGAGATCTCCCGACTAGCGGCGAACACCACTCATGTCAAATCTATCCAAACCTAACCGAAAGAAACATAACGTAACCAAACGTAACCTAACCCAACCTAACGTGCCGGGGCCGCTATCACGGGCCTCCCCGGAGTGTGGCGGTACTCAGTAGAGTAATGAAGGGCGCAAAAATCCTCCGAATAGCAGTGTATGCCACAAAAGTCAAAGTCATCCTCTCCTAACTTAGCCAAACGTGACATAGCCAACCGCAACATACAAAACCTAACGAGCCTACACAAATATTTCTGACCACCCCAGTGCCATGCAGAGTGTAATAGAGCGCAGTGGTCCGCTGAAATCAGACGCACTGGAGTGCAAAGCAGAAGAGTAGAAGATATCGTAACCTAACCTAACCTAACTCAAACAAACCTAACATAGCCAAACGTAATCTAACACAACCTAACGCTCCGCCGCCACAATTTCTGCAATTCCCAGAATAAAGCGGAGAATAATAGATCACATTAGCGCGCCGAAACCCACCGAATAGCAGTCTACAGCGCAAAAGTCAAAGCTATCCTATCCTAACCTAACCACATATAATGGAAGCAAACGTAACCTAACTCAACCTGACGTGCCTAGACCACTATTGCTGACATACACGGAGCAAAGAAGGCTCTGATAGACGCGGGAGGGCGCAGAAATCAACAGCACTGAAGTGCAAGGTACAAAAGTCGAATATATTCTGACCGAACCTGACAGAAGCTAACCTAGAAAAGCGAAGCCTAACTCATTCTAACGTGCCGAGACCACTACCCCTGACATACCCAGCGACAAGCAGAGCATATTAGACAAAAGCGGAGCGAGGAAATACACCGATTAACAGTGTGCAGCACAAAAGTAAAAGCAACCCTATCCTAACCTAACCAAACGAGACCTAACCAAACGCAGCATAACTCAAACTAACGTGCCGAGACCACAATTGCAGGCCTCTCCAACGATAGGCAGAGCATATTAAAGCACAGTAGAGCGCACAGATCTACCTAAAGCTTGTGTATAGCACAAAAGTCAAAGCTCTGATATCTTAACCCAACCAAAAGTAACCGGAGACCAAACGCGGCCTAACTAAAGCTAACGCGCCGAGGCCACCATTGATGGCCTCCCGAGCGCCAAGCGGAGCATGTTTGAGAAATGTTGAGCGCAGACGTCCAATGAATATCAGAGTATAGAGCAAAAGTCAAAGCTATCCTATCCTAACCTATCAAAACGTAACATAATCGGACGTAACGTCACCCAAACTGACGTGCCGCGAACGCTATTGCTGGCCTCAGGAGAGCTAAGCTGAGTATAGGAGAGCAATGTAGAACGCTGAAATCGTCCGAATAGCAGTTTGTAGCAAAACATTCAAAGACATACTAACATAACCAAACCTAACCTAACCTAACCTAACCTAACCTGACCTAATCTAGCCTAAATAAACCTAACCTAAAGTTACCTAACCTAACCTAGCCCAACCTAACCTAGCCTAGGCTAACCATTACAAACGTGGACTGACCAAGCTTGACGAGCCGAGACCACTACTTTGTACCCTCCAGTGCAAAGCAGAGCATACTGGGGCATAGTACAGTGCAGAAAACCAAGGAATAGCGGTGTATAGCACAAAAGTCGAAGCCATAATGACCAAACCTACACCAACCACGTCTAACAAAACGAAAGCAAGCAAAACCTAACGTGCCGAGTGCACTATACCTGGCGTCCGCGCATGCAATAATAATATGATGGAGCACAGTGTAGCCCGGAAGTCCATTTGATAGCAGTGTTGAGCACAGAGGTCAAATCTATCCTATCGTAACCCAGGATAGCCCAACACAGCCAAACGTAATTTAACTCAGACTATCGGGCTGCGACCAGCATTGCTGGCTTCCGAAGAGCGAAGCAGAGCATAGTTGGGGAGAGCAGAGCGCAGGAATCCATAGAATCGCAGTGTATTGCAGAAAGGTCGAAGCAGTCCAAAGCTAACCAAAGCTACAATAACATAGCCAAACGTATCCTATGTCAACCTATCTTGGCGAGACCATTATTCCTTGCCTTCCAAGGGCCAAGCAGAACATATCAAAGCACAGTAGAGCTCAGAAATCCATCGCATATCAGTGTATAGCGCAAAAGTAAAAGATACGCCAACCTAACCCAAACAAACGAAACATAACCAAACGTAACATAACTCCTCATGACGCGACGATGACACTGGTTCTCGGCTCCCCAGCGCAAAGCAAAGCCTATAAGAGCACAGCAGAGCGCAGAAATCCACCTAATGTCAGTGTATAGCACAAAAAGTCAAAGCTGTCCTCTCCTTCCCTAACCTAACATAACTTAACTAAACGTGTCGTGCACCGAACACGTTTGCTGTCCTCTCCAGATCCACTCAGAGCATATTAGGGCACAGTAGAGCGCAGAGATCCTTCGAGTAGCAGTGTACAGCACAAAAGTCAAAGTTATCCTATCCCAACCTGACCAAACGTAACATAAACAAGCGCAACATAATCCAACCTAACGTACCTAGACCACTACTGCTAGCCTCCCCTGTGCCGAGCAGAACGTGCCAGAACACTGTAGAGCGCAGAAATCCACAGAATAGTAGTTTATGCCAAGAAAGTCAAAGATATACGAACATAGTCCAAACTAACATCACCTGACCAAACTTAGCATAACTCAACCTATCGCGCCGCGGCCACTATTGCTGGCCTTTGCTGAGTCGAGCAGAACGTGCCAGAATATTGTAGAGCGCAGAAGCCCACCGAATTACAGTCTTTGCCAAGTAGGTAAAAACTATGCAAACCAAACCCAAACTAGCGTAACCTCACCATACGTAGTATAAACAAGGCTTACTTGGCGACGCCAACATTTCTGGACTCCACAGTGCCATGCAGAATATACTAGAGGTAAGTAGAGCGCAGAAGACGACCGCATTCCGTGTACAGCACAGAAGTTGAAGAAATCGTAACCCAACACAGACGAACCAAATCTAACCAAACGTAACATAACGCAATCTGGCGCGACAAGACCACAATTACTGTCCTCCCCAGAGTAGAACAGAGTATAATAGATCGCAGTACAGCACAAAAATCCATCGAATAGCAGTCTATGCCAAGAAGGTCGAAGCTATCTGGACCAAACGTACACGAACGTAACCCAACCAAACGTAACCAAACTCAAACATACGGGCCGAGACCAAAATTGCTGGCGTCCCCAAAGCCAAGTAGAACATATTACAGGAGAATAGAGCGCAGAAATCCATAGAATTGCACTGCATAGCATATGCGTAAAAGCAATTCTATCCAAACTTAGCCTAACCTAACCTAACCGAGCGTAACCCAATACAACATAACGTGCCGAGACCGCTATTGCTGGCCTCCCCATTGACAAGCTGAGCATGTTAGAGCACAGTAGAGCGCAGAAATACACCGAATAGCAGTGTATGGCACAAGAGTCGAAGCTATCCTCTCCTAACCGAACTAAATGCAACCAAACCAAGCGTAGCATAACTCAACCTAACGTGAAGAGAGCACAACTGTTGTCCTCCCCAGGGTCTAGCAGATCAAAGTAGAGCACAGTGGAGGGCAGGAATTCACCGAATAGCTGTGTTTAGCATGGCAGTCAAAGCAATCCTGACCAAACTTAGCCAAACCTAGCATAGCCGTGCGTAGCATAACTCAGCATAACTTGCCGCGACCACTATTCCTGGCGTACCCAGACGCAAGCAGAGTGTGGTAGCGAACAGTAGAGCGCAGAGGATCATAGAAAAGCAGCGTGCAGCACAACAGACACACATATCATATCCTAATGTAACGTTACCTATCCTGTACGAACGTATTCTGTCCCAGCCTAACATGCCGCGACCACAATTGCTGGCCTCACGAGAGCCGAGCAGAGTATAGTAGAGCCATTTACAGCGCAGAAATCCTCCGAAGGGAAATGTAAAGCACAAGGGTCTAAGCTAACCTATCCTAGCCTAACCAAACGTAGCAGAACCGAACGCAACGTATCTCAGCCTATCGTGGCGAGAGCTCTGCTGCTGCACTCCCCATAGCAAAGTAAAACATACTAGAGCGCAGTAGAGCGCAGAAGTCCACCGAGTAGAAGTATATAACAAAAAAGTAGAAGCCACCGTCACCATACGTGACGTAAACAAACCTAATCTAAAGTCACATAGTTCAACCAAACGTTTCCCCAGAGCCAAGCAGAACGTATTAGAGCCCAGCAGAACGCGGAAATCCATCGGATTGCAGGGGATAGCAAAAAAGTCGAAGCCACCATATCCTAACCTAACCAAACGTGACAAAGCCAAACATAATACGTCTCGCCCTAAGCTGATGAGAAATCTATGGCTGCCCTACCCAGAGCCTAGCAGAACAGATCAGAGGAGAGTTGAGCACCGAAGTCCATAGAATCCCAGTTTATGGCGGAAAAGTCAAAGGTATCAGGACCTAACATAGCCAAAGGTAACCTAACTAAACGTATCTCAACTCACCACAACTTGCCCCAATCAATGTTGCTGGCCTCGACAGGGCCAAGCACAATATGGTTGAGCACAGTAGAGCGCAGGAATCCGCCGAATAACAGTGTATAGTACGAAAGAAAGAGCTATCCTAACAGAACTTGCCACTACCAAACCCGAACAAACGTAACCTTACTCAACCTAACGTGCCGAGACTACTACTGGCAGCCTCCCCAAAGCTTAGCAAGGAGTATTAGGGCACAGTAGAGGGCAGAAATCCACCGAATAGCTGCGAACAGCACAAAAATCGAAGCTATCCTAATCAAACGCAGCTTAACCGTATGTAAAATATCTCAACCTAACGTGTCGAGGCGTCACTTGCTGCCATCCCCAGAGCCAAGCAGAACATATCAGAGGAGAGTAGATCACAGAAAACCATAGAACAGCAATGTATGGCACAAAAGCCGAAGCTACCCTGTCCTAGCCTAACCAAACGTTCCAAAACCGGCCGTGACCCAATTAAAGCTAACGTGCCGAGACCGCTGCTGCTTGCCTCCCAGAGGCAAGTAGAAAATATTAGAGCACAGCAGCCCAAACTAACTAGCTGAGATCGCTACTGCTGGCCTTCTCAGAGCAAAGAAGAACGTATTAGTGCAGTGCAGAACGTGCAAATCCATCGAACAGCAATGTATGGCACGAAGGTCAAAGATACGCTGCCCTAACATAGACAATTGTCACATAACCAAACGTAACATCTCTGAACCCAAAGTACCGAAACCGGTACTGCTGGCTACCCCAGAGCCAGGCAGGAGAAGTTAGAGCGCAGCATGCCGCCGTGATCCACCGAATAGAAACGCATAGCGCAAAGGTCAATGCTGTTACATCCCAACCTAGCCAAACGTAACGAAGCAAAGGGTAACATAACTAAACCTATCCTGCCAAGGCCACTGGTGCTGTTCCCCCCAGAGCCAAGCAGAACATATTAGAGGAGAGTAGAGCGCAGAAATCCATAGGATATCACTGTGCAGCACAAAAGTCAATGTTACTTTACCCTAACCTAGCCTAACGTAGCATAACCGAGCGTAACCGAACTCAAGATGACGTGCCGAGAACACTAATGCTGGCCTCCCTAGAGACAAGCAGAACATACTGCAGCACACCAGGGCGCAGAAATCCACCCAAAAGCAGTGTATGGTGCAAAAGTCATAGTTATCCTATCCTAACCTAACCAAACGTAACATAACCGAACGTAACCGAACTCAACAAAACGTGCTTACGCCGCTATTGCTGACATCCCCTGAGCGAAGCAGAATATACTAGAGCACAGTGGAGCGCAGATGTCCTCCGCATTGGAGTTTACAGCAGAAAATTACAAGGTACACTAGCATAAACTGACATAACCTAACTTAGCCAAACGAAACCGATCCGAATCTAGTGTGCATAGCCAACTGCTGCTGGTCTCCCCATCTCCAAGCAGGGCATACTACGGGAGAGAGGAGCGCAGAGGTCTATAAAATGACAGTGTATAGCACGAAAGTCAGAGGTACTCCAACCTAACACAAACAAACCTAACTCAACAAAATGGAACCTAACACAGCCCAACGTGCCGTGGCCACTATCTATGGAATTCCAAGAGAAATGCAGGGAATACTGGATCACAGAAGGGCGAAGGAATCCAACGAATTGCAGTGTGCAGCACAAAGCACGTAGCTATCCCATCCTAACCTAACCAAACGTAGCGTAACCGAACGTAACCTGTCTCAAACCAACGCTCCTGCACCAATACTTCAGACCTCACCAGAGCGAAGCAGAATATACTAGAGCACAGAAGAGCGCAGAAATACGCCGCACTGAAGTGCAAAGCACAAAATTCGAAGATATCCTAACCTAACATGACGTAACCTGACCTAGCCAAACGAAGCATAACTCAGCCTAATGTGCTGAGACCACAATTGCTGGCACCCACAGCGCCGAGCACGGCATATTAGAGCACAGTAATGTGCAGGAATCCTTCAAAAGACAGTGTATAGCAAGAAAGTCAAAGTGGTACCAACCGAACACAACACAACCTTACATGGACGAGCGTAACAGAACTCATACTAACGTGCCAAGACCACCATTGCCGCCCACCCCAATACGTGGGCAATGTAGAGCACATAAGTCCATCCAATAGCGGTGTACAGCACAGAAGGCGAAGATGCCCTCTCCTAACCGGACCAAACGTAACATAACCAACCGTTATATATCGCAAACTAACGCGCCGAGACCACTATTGCTGGCCTCCCCAGAGCCAAGCAGAACATGCCAGAGCACAATGGAGCGCAGAAATCCTCCGTACATCGGATTATACCGCGATAGACAAAGATATCCAAACCCAACCGTAGCTAACATAACCTAAGCAAACGTGGCATAACTCAACCTAACGTGCCCAGACCACTATTACTGCCCCCCCCCCCGAGTGTAACAGAGTATAGGAGAGCAATGTAGAGCGTAGGAATCCACCGAGTAGCTGTTTAAATTTAAAAAAGGCACAGCTACCCTAACCTAACCTAACCAGACGTAACATTACCAAACGTAGCATAACAAAACATATCGTGCCACAGCCACCATTGCTGGCCTACCCAGGGTCGAGCGGAGTGCAGTAAACCCAAGTAGAGCGCAGGAAGCCACCAAATAACAATGTATAGCACAAACGTCAAAGACATTCTACCCTAACCATACAAAACCTGACCAAACCGAACGTAGAATAACTAAACCTAACGAGCCGTGACCTCTATTGCTGGCCTCCCCGGAGCCAAGCAGAACATCCTAGAGCACAGCGGAGCACATAAATTTACCGAATAGCAGTTTATAGCGCAAAAATCAAAGCAATACTGACCAAACCTAACCTAACCTAACCTAAGCAAACGTAATATTACAAAGCATATCGTGCCACGACCGCCATTGCTGGCCACCCCAGAGTCGAGTGGGGTATAGTAGGGCAACGAAGAGCGCTGGATTCCACCGAACAGCAGTGTGTAGCACAGAAGTCTATGCTACCCCATCCTGTCATAACGAAGCGTTACATAGGCGAACGCAACATCGCTCAGCCTAACGTGCCGGGAGCACTACTGCTGGCCTCGCCATAGCCAAGCAGAAAACACTACAGCACAGCGAAGCGCAGGAATCCACCGAATAGCAGTGTACAGCGCAAATGTGAACGCCAAACTTAAGAACCTCACCTATCCTAACCAAACCAAACGTAACGCAACTCAGTCAAACGTACCACGACCACTATTGCTGGCATCCCCAGAGACAAGCACAGGCTAGCAGAGCAATGCAGAGCGCAGATATCGGCCGCATAGCAGTGTACAGTGGAAAAGTCATAGCCAGCCCCTCCTAACCGAACAAATCGTTACGCAACCAAACGTAAACTGACTCAACCTAACGTGCCGCGACCAGTAATGCTGGTCTCCACAGTGTCAAGCAGAGCATGTTAGAGGGAGTGCAGCACAGAAATCCATAGAATCTGAGTGTGTAGCAGAAAAGAGTAAACTATCCCAGCGAAAGCAAAGAAAGCATAATACAGCCAAACGAATACTACATCGACATAAAGTGCCGAGTCAACTATTACAGGCACCCGCAGAACCAAGCAGAACATACTAGAGCACATTATAGAGCAGAAGTTCCCCGAATAGCCATATACAGCACAAAAGACAAAGATATCCTCTCCTACCATAACCATACGTAACACAACCAAACGTAGCCTAAATCAAACTAACGTGCCAGGGCCACTATTACTGCCTTCCCCAGAGTCGAGCAGAGTATAGTAGAGCACAGTAGAGTGCAGATATCCGGCGTCCAGTAGTGTATTGCACAAGAGTCAGGGTTATCATGACCAAACATAAACCGACCTAGCCTAACCAAACGTAACGTATCCCAACCTATGGTATCACACCCACTATTGCTGGCCACGCCACGGTCGAGCAGAGTATTGCACAGCAATGTGGAGCGCAGAAATCCACCGAATCGCAGTGTATAGCGCAAAAGCCAAAGACATCGTATCTTAACCTAGCCAAACGTATAATAACCAAGCGCAACATTATAGAAGCTAACGAGCCGCGATCAGAATTGCTGGCCTCTACAAAGGCAAGCAGAGCACAATAGAGGAGAGTAGAGCACAGGTGTCCATAGAATCTCTGTGTACAGCAGAAAAGTCGAAACTAACCAAGCCTAACCGAGGAAAACGTAACATAGCCGAACGTATGCAACCTAAACAAAATACGCAAAGACCACTATTACTGGCATCCCCAGAGCAAAGCGAAACATACCAGAGCACAGCAGAGATCAGAAGTCCACCGCATTGCAGTGCACAGAACACAAGTCATAAATATCCTAGCCTAACCGAAACAAAGCGAACACAACCAAACGTAACCTAACTTAATTTAACGTGCCAAGAGCACTATTTCTGGCCTGTGCAGGGCCATGCAGAATATACTAGAGAGCAGTAGAGCGTAGAAATCGACCGCAGTGCCGTGAATAGCACAAAAGTCAAGGATATCCTGACCAAACCTAGCCTAACCTAACATAACCAAGCGTAACAAAACTCAACATAACGTTCCGCGAACATTACTGCTGGCGTCCCTAGAGACAAGCAGAATATTGTAGTGCACAGCCGGGGGCAGAGGTCGGCCCATTTCAGTGTACAGCACAAGAGTCGAACATATCCTCTCCTAACAGAAATAAACTTAACCAAACAAAACGTAAGCTATCTGTACATAACGTGCCCAGCCGACTATTGCTGGCCTCCGCAGAGCCCGTAAGAATACAGCAGAGCACAGTAGAGCGCAGAGATGCGCTGCAAAGAAGTTTAAAGCACAAGAGTCAAAGATATGCTAACCTAACCTGACCTAACCTAACACAGCCAATCGTAGCCTAACTCAACATAAAATGCCAAGAGCAGCGTCGCCGTCCCTCCCAGAGCGAAACTGTACACATGGGATAACGTTATAGCGCAAGAATCCACCCAGCAGCAGGGCATATCACAGAGGTCGAAGATAACCTCTCCTAAACTGGCCAAACGTAACGTAACCTATCGTAACCTAACTCCACCTAACCGCACTACTTCACTATTGCTGACCTCCCCGGAGCCAAGCAGAATATACCAGACGTCAATAGACCACAGAAACACGCGGCGTTGCAGTGTAGAGCTCAAAAGTAAAGACATCCTAATCACACCTGTCCAAATGCAAGCCATCCAAACGTAGCCTATCTCAGCATACGGTGCAGAGACCACTATTTCAGTCTTCCCCAGATCCAGACTGAACGTATTAGAACACCATGGAGCGCAGGAATCAGCCTAAGAGCAGTGTATAGCACAAAAGTCATAGGTACCCTTGCCCAACCTAAGCAATCTTAACATAACCAAGCGTAACATAACACGAAGTAACGTGCCTAGAACCCCATCGCTCAGCCTCGCAGAGCCAACCAGAATGTACAAGAATAAAGTAAAGCGCAGAAATCCGCCGGATAGCAGTGTATACTGCAATAGTCGCAGCAAGCGCCTCTTAACCGAACCAATCGTGACGTAACCAAACATAACCTAACTCAACCTAACGTGACGCGACCATCATTGCCGGCCTCCCCAGAGCCAAACATATTAGAGGAGAGTAGGGAGCAGGAATCCATAGAATAGCAGATCGTGGCACAAAAGTAGAGGCTATCGTAGCTTAACACAATAAACCGTAACCTATCCAAGCGTGAGGTAACTCAACCTAACTTGTCACGACCATAGCTTAACACAATAAACCGCAACCTAGCCAAGCGTGAGGTAACTCAACCTAACTTGTCACGACCAGTATGGCTGGCCTCCGCAGTGTCAAGCAGAGAACAATAGGGGAGAACAGAGCGCAGGAAACCACCGCATTGCAGTGTACAGCACAATTGACAGATCTTCCCTTCCCTAACCTAACAAACGTAACACAACCGAACGTAACTTTACCCGACCTAACGTGCCGAGGCCACTATTGCTGGTCTCGACAGGGCAAAGGAGATCTCATGAGAGCGCAGTAGAGCGCAAGAGTCAACCGTACAGCAGTGTATAACACAAAATCCAAAGCTAGCCTTCCTAACCTCACCAAACATAACGTAACCAAACGTAACTTGACTCATATTAACGTTCCGAGACCAGAATTCCTGCCTTCTCCAGAGCCAGGCAGAACATAATAGAGGAGAGTAGAGCGCACTAATACACCGCATTGCAGTGTATAGCACAAAAGTAGAAGATATCTTAATCAAACGTGTCCTAACATAACATAACCGAACGTAGCCTAACTCAACATAAGAAACGGAGACCACTATTGGTGGCCACCACTGAGCCAGTCAGAGCATATTAGAGCGCACTAGGGAGCAGATATCAACCAAATGGCAGTGAATAGCACAAAAGTCGGAGCTACCCTGTCCTAACATATCCAAACGTGACATAACCAGACGTAGCCTAAGTCAACGTGACGTACAGAGATTTCTGTTGCTGGCATCCCCTGAGCCAAGCGGAGCATATTAAAGCAATATAGAGCGCAGAATACCACCGAATAGCTGTGTGCAGCACAAGAGTCGGAGGTATCATATCATAACCTAGCCAAACGTAACGTAGCCAAACGTAATCTAACGCAACCTAACGTGCTGAGACCACTACTTCTGCACTCCCAGCGTCAAGCATAGCATACTAGAGTACAGTAGAGCACAGAAATCCGCAGAATGGCTGTGCAAGTCTCAAAAGCAGCTTTTATACCAACCAAACTTATCCTAACCTGACCTAACCGAACGTAACATAACTTAACACATCTTGCCGGGGCCACTATTTCTGGGCTTCCCAGTGCCAAGCTGAACGCACTAGAGCACTGTAGATCGCTGATATCCGACAAAGAGCAGTGTACAGCACAAAGGTCAAGACTATCACCTCCTGACCTATCCGCTCGTGGAATAAACAAAGGTAACCTAACACATCATAACGCACCGCGACCAAAATTGCTGGCCTCGCCAGAGCACAGCAGAACATGTACGTCATATAGTAGACGTATAAATGTCTAAGCCACGCAAACATAACCCGAACGAACGAAGCCTAAGCAAACGTAGCCTAACTGAACGTAACGTGCTGCGACCACATTTGCTGCACAATCCAGGGCGACGTAGAGTATAGTAGAGGGAAGAAATCCACCTGATATCGGTTTGTACCACGTAAGTCAGGTCTATCGAACCCTAACCCAAACCGACGTATCGAAACCAAACATGGCTTAACTCAGCCAAACGGGCCTAGAACACTATTACTGACCGCCCCAGAGTCGAACAGAGTACAGTAGGGCAACGCAGAGTGCTGAAGTCCAACTGATAGCCGTGCATAGCACAAAAGTCGTAGCTACCCTATCCTAACATATCCAAACGTAATATAACCAAACCCAACAGAACTTGGCATAACGTGCCACGACCACTATTGCTGGCCTCCGCAGCGCCAAGTAGAATACGCTAGAGCACAGCAGCGGGCATAAATCCACCGAATAGCGGTGTATAGCATAAAGACAGGGCTGTCCTTTCCTAACATAACCAAACGTAACATAGACAACCGTCATGTATCTGAACCTAATTTGCCGAGACCGCTGTTGTTGACCTCCCCGGAGAGAAGCGGAATACGCTGGCGCCCGGTAGAGCGCAGAAAGCCACCAAACCGCAGCGCAGAGCACAAACGTTAGGGGTACCCTCACCTAACCTGACCTGACCAAACCTAACCAAACGTAGAATAACTAAACCCGACGAGCCGGGACCTCTATTGCTGGCCTCCCCAGAGCCAAGAAGAACATGTTAGAGCACAGTACAGCGCGGAAATCCACCGATTAGCAGTGTATAACGCAGAAGTCAAAGCCGTCATTACCAAACGTAACCTAACTAAACCCATCGTGCCACAACTATTGCTGGCCTCCCCAGAGTCCAGCAGTGTATGGTAAAGCAACGGAGAGCGCATAAATAATCCGAATAGCTGTGTACAACGCAAAAGTCACTGTTATCCTATCCCAACTTAATTAAACGTAACATAGCCGAACGTAGCATAACTGAAACTAATGTGCCTACATAACAATTGCTGACCACCACAGAGCCAAGCAGAATATGCTAGAGCA
>NW_016919720.1:0-1148 GCF_001483705.2 Eufriesea mexicana
TATTACAGTACAGTATAGCGCCGAGGTCCCTAACCAGCAGTGTATAGCACAATGGTCAAAGCTACCCTGCCTTAACCAAATCATGCATACTATAACCAAACTTAACCAAGTTCAACCTAGTGTGTCGAGATCACAATTGCAGCCCCCCAGATGCAAGCAGAATGTACTAGAGAAAAGTGGAGCGAAGAATTCCGCCACAATGAAGTGTACAGCACAAAAGTAAAAGATATCCATTCCTTACCTGAACTAACATAAACAAACCTATCGTAGCATGAGCCAACACATCGTGCCGAGGCGACTCTTGCTGGCCTCCCCATAGCCAAGCGCAACGTAATAGAGCGCAGTAGAGAGCAGAAATCCGCCGAATAGAGGTGTATAGCACAAAAGTCAAAGCAATCCAGTCCAAACCTAACCAAACGTGGCGTAATCAACCGCAACATAACTCAGCCCAGCGTGCCGAGACTCCTATTGCTGGCCTCCCCAGAGCCAAGCGGAACGTAGTAGAGCATAGTAGGGCGCAGAGATGCACCAAATCGCAGTCTATAGCACAAAAGTCAGAGCTACCCCATCCGAACCTAACCAAACGCAACATTACCAAACTTAACATAATTCAACCTAATGTGTCGAGATCACTATTGCCGGCCTCCACAGAGCAGAGCAGAACATGTTGGAGGAGAGTAAAGCGCAGAAATCCATAGAATAGCAGTGTATAGCACGAAAGTCAAATATATCCTATCTTAACATAACCAAACGTAACGTAGCAGAACGTAACGCATCTCAACCTTACGCACCGAGACCACTACTGCTGGCCACTCCCGTGCAAAGCAGAGCATATTAAAGCACAGTAAAGCGCAGAAATGCACCGTATAGCAGTGTACAGTACAAAAGTCAAAGGTACCCTATCCTAACCTGACCAAACGTAATATAACCAAACGTTACCCATCTGAGTCTTACGCTCCGAGACGACAGTTGTTGGCATCCCCAGAGCGAAGCAGAATATACTAGAACAGAGTAGTGGGCAGAAAGCCACCAAATAGCCGTGTACTGCACAGAGTCGGAGACATCTTAGCCCAACTTGACATAAGCGTACACCGAATACCTAAACATAACGAGCCGAGGCCTCTATTGCTGCCCCCGTGCCAAGCAGA
>NW_016919721.1:0-496 GCF_001483705.2 Eufriesea mexicana
AAAGTCTACGCTATCCTAGCCTAACACACGCAAACATAGCCCAACCAAACGTGGCCCAACCCATATATATTACTGTCCACCCCTGTGTTGACCAGAGTACGGAAGAGCAATGTAGAGCGTAGAAATCCTCCGAAGAGCAGTGTGTAGCACAAACGTCAAGGACTACCTGACCAAGCCTAACCTAACCTAACCTAACCGTACGTAACATAACACGAACTAACCTGCCACGACAACTACTGCTAACGTACACAGAGCAAAGCAGGGCATATTAGATCACAGCAGTGCGCAGAAGTCCACCCAATAGCAGTGTACAGCAAAAAGTCAGAGCTCTCGTAGCTTGAGCTAACCAAACATAGCATAGCCAGGCGTAACCTGACTCCACCAAGCCGCCCTACAAAGATATTGCTAACTTCCCCAGAGCCAAGCAGAATAAATTAGAGCGCAGCAGACCACAGAAATATTGGGCGTTGCAGTGTAAAGCACAAAGGTAGGGAAA
>NW_016919722.1:0-1152 GCF_001483705.2 Eufriesea mexicana
TATAGTGCTCCAGTATTTTCTACTTGGCTCTGAGAAGGCCAGCAGTACTGGTTTCGGTACGTTGCCTTCGTTCAGGTTACGTTCGGCTAGGGCGGATGAAGTTATGTTTTGTTAGGGTGGCATTATGTTTTGTGCTGTACACAGCTATTCGGTGGAGTTCTGTGCTCTACCGTGCTCTAGTATACCCTGCTTGGCTCTAGACAGGCCAGCAATGGTGGTCGCGGGATGCTTGGTTCAGTTATTTTGTGTTCGTTCATGTTACGATTTGTTATGGTTATCGATTGGATATGTTAGGAGAGGATAGCATTGACTTTACCGCTATTGTCTGCTATTAGATGGCTTTCTTCGCCCACAGAGCTCTGAAATTTTCAGCTTGGTTCCGGGAAGGCCACCCATAGTGACCTTGCCTCGTCATGATGAGTCAGGTTACGCTCGGTCAGTTTTAGTTAAGCTAATGTTGTTTAGGATAGGTTTAACTCTTGCGCTGTACAATGCTATTCGGTGGACTTCTGCCATCTACTGCTCTCTAGTATATCCTAATTGTCTCTCCGGGGGGGGGGGCATCCAATAGATGTTTCGGCACGTTGATTTGAATTATAGTATGTTTGGCTTTGTTCCGTTGGTTTGGGTTAGGCTGAGGATGCTTTAACTTTCCTGACGTGCAGAGCGATTCTAAATATTTCTGCGATCTAATGTTCTGTAGAATCCTCTTCCTGGCTCTGTGGAGCGGGGAGCAGCAATAGCGAGTTCGGCATGTTAGGTTGAGGTAGGCTATGTTTGGTTATGTTAACGAAGCTAAGGAAGCTGTGACTTTTCTGATAGACACGGCGATTCTATGGATTTCTGCATTCTACTCTCCGCTAGTGCGCTCTGTTTGCCTCAGCGGAAGCCACCAAATGTGGCCACGGCACGATATGTTGTGTCAGGGTACGTTCGGTTATATGGGCCTGGACAAGTTTGGCAAGGATAGCTTTAACTTTTGCGCTGTGCACTGCTCTCCGGGGGACTTCTGCGCTCTACTGTGACCTAGTATGTCCTACTTGGCACTGGGGGCGGGCAGCAATAGCGTCTTCGGCACGTTAGGCTGAGTTAGGCTATGTTTCGTTATGTTCTGTTGGTTTGGGTAGCTATGACTTTTCCGATATACTTTGC
>NW_016919722.1:6879-11798 GCF_001483705.2 Eufriesea mexicana
GATGTACACTGATTTGCGATGGATTTCTGAGCTCTACTCTGGTCTAATATGCCCTGCTTGGGCCGGGGAGGCCAGAAATAGTATACTCGGCACGTTATGTTCAGTTAAGCTACGTACGGTTAGGTCAGGCAAGGAGAGGTTGGGTTAGGATAACTTTGAGTATTGTGCTAAACGCTGCAATGCGGTGGACTACTGTGCTCTAGTGTGCGCCTTTATATACTGCTTGGGTCCGGGGAGGTCAGCAATAGTGGTCTATGCACGTTAAGTAATGTTAGGTCACGTTCCGATGTATAATGTTTTGTTACGGTAGGCTAGGATATATTCGACTCTTGCGCTATATACTGCAACGCGTTGTGTTTCTGCGCCCTCCATTGCTCCACTATACTCTGCACGAATCTGGGGAGGCCAGTAGTAGTGAACTCGGAACGTTAGGTTGTGTTAGGCTGCGTTCGGTCAGGTTGCGTTTGCTTGGGTTATGCCAGGATAACCATGACTCTCGTGGTATACTCTGTTGTTCGGTGCACCTCTTCACTCTACTGTGCTCTATCATGATTTGCTTCGCTCTGGCGAAGCCAGTAATGGTGGCATCGGCAGGTTAGGCAGAGATATGGTACTTTTGGTTAGGTTATGTGGGCCTTGGTTATATTTGGATGGTTCCGACTTTTCTGCTGTACACTGCGATTCATTGTATTTCGGCGCTCTGCTCTCCTCTAATATGTTCTGCTTGGCCATGGGGAAGGCAGCGAAAGTTGTCTCGGCACGAGCAGGGCGCTGAAATCAGCCCCACTGGAGTGCAAAGCGTAAAAGTCAGACACAACCTAACCTAGCCTGATGTAGCCTAACCGAGCCAAGCGATGCCTGTCTCAACCTAACTTGTTGAGACTACCGTTGCTGGCATCTACCGCACCAAGCAGAGCATATTAGAGAAGAGTAAAGCTCAGGCATTCACCGAATTGCTGTGCATAGCGCAGAAATCAAAGCTATTCTATCCTAACCTGACAAAACGTAACATACGCGATCGCTAAGGACGCAACATGACGTGCCATAACCGCTATTGCTGCCATCACGTGGGCATAACAGAGTGTAGAAGAGCAATGTAGAGAACAGATGTCGACCGAATAGCAGTGTATAGCAGGAAGGATAAAGCTACCCTAAACAAACGTATCATAACCTAGCCAAGAGAAGCGTCACCTAACTCAACCTAGCGCTCCGTGACCGCCATTGCAAGCCTCCCCAGAGCCTAGCAGCACACACTAGAGCACAGTAGACCGCAAAAATTGACCAAATAGCAGTGTATAGAACAAAAGTCAAAGATATTCTATCCTAACCTAGCCAAACGTAACATGACCAAACTTTACCAAACACAATCTACCGTGGCTAGGCCGCTATTACAGAGCTCCGGTGGCAAATCGTAACATGCTAGGCAGCAGTAGAGCGCAGAAATGCACCGAAAAGCAGTGTACAGCACAAAAGTCGTTGCTATCTGAGCCTCACATAAGCAAGCATAATAATCCCTACCTAGCGTTACGCAACTCAACCTAACGTGCCTAGCCCACTATGACTGGCCTCACCAGAGCAGAGCTGAATATACTAGTGCATGGTCTAGTATCTTATTCGAAATCCAGTCGAATGGTAGTCGAAAGTGTCAATAAAATTGATCTTTCCAGTCAGACCCTATTGCAAAGCAATGGCCATAGCACGCCAATAGAATCCCTCCAGCGACATTATGCAGGAATGTTTGCTCACTACGATTATGCTCTGCTTGTCTCTGGGGGTGCCAGCAATAGCGGTGTCGGCACGTTATGTTGTGTTATGCTACGATTGGTTAGGTAACGTACGTTTGGTTTAGGTTTGGATAGCCATGACTTTCCTGTTGTACACTGTTATTCCGTGGAATTCGGCGCCCTATTGTGCTCTACAATACTATGCACGAATGTGGCAGGCGAGAAATTGTGGTCGCGTTAAGTTACATTGCGTTTTGTTACGTTTGGCTACGTCACGATTTGTTAGGTTAGGAAAAGGTGGCTTTAACTTTTGTGCTATAAACTGCTATTCGGCGGATATCTGCGTTCTACAATGCTCTAGTATGCCCTGCCTTGCCCTCAAGAGGTAAGATATAGGGTTGTAGGCACGTTAGGCTATGTTATGCTCGTTTGGTTATGTTACGCTTGGTCATGTTATGACAGTATAACCCTCACTTTGTGTTACACAATGCATTTCGGTGGATCTCTGCACTCTACCGTGCTGTAACATGATCTGCATGGCTCTGTGAACGCCAGAAATAGATGTATCGGCACATTAGGATTAGTTATTCTACGTTCTGCTGGGTTGGGTTAAGTTGGGTTAGGTCCGGTTTGGTTAGAATAGCTTTGACTATTATGCTATACATTGCTACTTTGTGGCTTTCTGCTCTTTACTTGGCTCTACTGTTCCCTGGTAGACGCTTGCGTGGCCTGTAATGATGGTCTCGGCACGTTAGTTTGTGCTAGGCTACGCATGGTTTCGTTAAGTCAGCTTGGGTTAAGTTCGTATTCGATTGGTCTTTCGTGGTGTACACTGATGTTCGGTCGACTTCTGCGCTCTACTATGTTCTACTATATCCTGCTTGGCCTTTCGGAGTCCAGCAATAGTGGCCGGTGCACGCCATGTTGAGCTACGCTACGTTTGGATGCTACGTTTGGTTAGGCTCCGTTAGATGGGGTAAGCATGGGTGCTCACGTTTTGCTGACACACACCTTGATTCCATGGTTTCTGATATCTACTTTCCACTAATATCTTCTGCTTGGCTCTGGGGATGGAAGCAGTCTCTGTAGCGGCACGTCAATATGTGTCAGGCTGCGTTTGGACACATTACGTCAGGCTAGGTTAGGAGGCGGTAGCATTGACTATTGTCCTATACACTGCCATTCGGTAGATACCTGCGCCCTACTCCTCTCTAATATGATCCACTTGGCTCTCGCGAAAGCAGCAATAGTGTTCTCGGCACGTTAGGTTGTGTTGTGTTACGATTGGTTTTGTTGGTAATGTTCAGAGTGGAGATCTTTCACTTTAGTGCTATGGTCTGCCCTTAGGTGAATATCTGCTTCCAAAAGTGCTATAATATTTTCAGCCTGGCTCTGGAAAGGCCAGCAATAGTGGCCTCTGCACGTAGAGTTGAGTCATGTTACCATCGGTTAGGTTGGGTCAGGCTAAGTTTTGTCAGTGCAGTTATAATTTTTATGCTGCACACTGCTATTCGGTGGATATCTGCGCTCTTCTGTGCTCTAGTATTTCCTACTTGGCCCTGGGGACAGCAGAAATAGCGGTATCGGCAGGTTAGTTTGAGTCAGACTTTGCTCGGTTATGTTCCGTTTGTCTGGGTTAGGTATGGGTAACTCTGTCCTTTCCGATATACACTGCGATTATATGGATTTCTGCGTCTTACTTCCCACTAATGTGTCCCGCTTGGCTCTGGGGAGAACAGCAATAGCGGTCGCGGCACGTTAGGTTGAGTTAGGCTACGTTTGGTTATGTTACGGTTGATTAGGCTAGGAGAAGATGGCTTCGACTTTAATCCTATAGTCTGCTATTAGGCGGATTTATGCTCGCTACCGTGGTTACATATTTACTGCTTGGCTCGGGGGAGGCCGGCAATTGTGGTCTCGGCACATTACGTTGAATGACGTTACGTTCGGTTAGGTTGGTTTAGGATAGTTTTGGTCAGAATAGCTTTAGCTTTTGTGGTGTACGCTGCTATTCTGTGGACTTCTGCGCTCTACTGCGCTCTAGTATATCCTGCTTGGCTGTGGGGAGGTCAGTAATAGTGGTCGCAGCACGTCAGGTTGATTTACGCTTTGTTTGGTTATGTTCTGTCGGTTTGGCTTAGAATAGGTTTGGGTAGTTTTGAATTTCTGGCGTACGCATAGATTATACGGATATCTGCGTTCAACTCTATACTAGTGTGTTCTGATTGGCTCTACGGCGGCCAGCAATAATGGCCGCGGCATGTTGGCTTCAGTTATGTTACGTTTGGTTATGTTGCGATTGGTTAGGATAGAACAGGGTAGCTTTGACATTAGTGCTATGGCCTGCTATTAGGTGGCACCAAGCGCCATAGAGAGCAATAGTGCCTTCAGCGTTGCTCTGGTAAGGTCCGCAATAGTGTACTCTGCACGTTACATTGTGTCTGATTGCGTTCGGTAAGGTTGGGTCTGGCTGAGTTTGGTCAGGATATCTCTAACTTTTGTGCTGTCCAGAGCTATTCGTTGGGTTTCATCGCTCCACTGTGCTCTAGCATGTCCTGCTTGACTCTGGGAAGTGCGGCTATGGCGGTCTCGGCACGTTAGGTTGAGTTATGCTATGTTTGTTTATGTTCTGTTGGTCTGGGTTAGGCTTGAGATCCTATGACTTTTCTGATTCACACTGCGATTATATGGATTTCTGCGTTCTGCTCTCCTCGAGTGTGTTCTGTCTGGCTCTGCGGAGGCCAGCAATAGTGGTCGCGGCACGTAAGGTTGTCTTTGGTTACGTTTGGTTGTCACAATTGTGTAGGATATGCGAGCATACCATTGAGTTTTGCTCTGTACGCAGATATTTGGTAGATTCCTGAGTTCTACATAGCTCTGCTATACTCTGCTCGGCTCCCGTGGGGCCAGCAATAGTGGTCGTGGCGCGTCGGCTTGAGCTATGTTACGCGCGGTTACTTCAGGTTAGGGTACGTTGGGTTGCGATAGCTTGACTTTTTGCTACACACTGCTATTCGGTGGATTACTGCGCTCTACTGTGGCCTAACTTATTCTGCTTCGCTCTGGAGAAGTCAGCAGTAGTGGTCTAGGCACCTTTGTTTGAGCTTTGTTACGTTTGGTTTGGTTTGGCGGGGATAGCCATGACTTTTGTACTATAAACTGCTGTTCGGCAGATTACTACGACCTACTGTGTTC
>NW_016919723.1:0-239 GCF_001483705.2 Eufriesea mexicana
AGGTACGGAAGAAAGATTCTATTGTCGTGCTATAGCCATAGCGAAGGTATAGAGTCTGGCTTGATAACTCGAAATTATGTACATTTTCGACTAATATCTTAGTGAGCTTCCTTTCCTGCATAAATAATGGGCAAAGATTCAATTGGCGTGCTGTAGCCATTGCAATGCTGTAGAATCTGTATAGAAGATTCTATTTTATTGACATTTTCCACTAATATCGTGGTGAGGTAACTTTCTTG
>NW_016919724.1:0-1201 GCF_001483705.2 Eufriesea mexicana
ATAGGATATGTTTGGTTAGGTTATGCTAGTTTCGGTTAGGTTTGGATAGCTTCCACTTTTCTGCTTTACGCTGCGATTCCACGGATTTGTGCGCACTACTCTCCTCTAATATACTCTGCTCGACCCTATGGAGGCCAGAAATACTGGACGTGGCACGTTAGGCTTAGCCAGATTACGTATGGTTACGATAGGTTGGGTTGGGTTACGTTAGGATAGCTTAGACTTTCGTGCTCAGCACGGATGACCTGTGGAATTCAGTGCTCTACTGTGCTCAATCGTATAGCGCTTGACTCTGGGGTGCTAGCGATAGTGATCGCGGCACTTTGGGTTGAGATATTTTGCGTTTGGTTAGGTTAGGTTCGTTTAGGTTTGGTCAGGATATCTTTGACTCTTGCGCTATTCACCGCAATGCGGTCTATTTTCACACTCCACTCTTTTCTGGTAAATACTGCCCGGCACGGTGCAGGCCAGAAATGGTTGGCTCGGCACGTTAGTTTGAGTTATGCTACGTTTGGCTATACTATCCTTGGTGCGGATAGGTTGGATAGCTATGACTCCTGTGCTATACACTGCTATTCGGAGGACTTCTTCGCTCTGCTGTGCTCTGGGATATATTACTTGGCACTGGGGATGCCAAATGTAGTGATATAGGCACGTTATGTTGGATTATGTTGCGCTTGGTTATGCTACGTTTGGATATGTTGGGATAGTATAACTACGTCTCTTGCGCTATACACTGCTATTCGGTGGATTTCGGCGCACCAAATTGCTCTGATATACTCTGCTCGACCCTGGGATAGCCAGCAATCGTGGTCGCGGCACGTTAGTTCGTGTTATGTTACGTTTGGTTAGGTAAGGTTTGCTTGGGTCATGTTACGATATCTTCGACTTTTCTGCCTTACACTGCAATTATATGGGCTCCAGCGCTCTACTCTCCTTTAATATGTTCTGCTTGGCGAAGCAGAGGCCGGCAATCGTGGTCTAGGCACGTTACGTTGTATTCGGTTGCGTTTGGTAATGTTACGTTTGGTTGGGTTCGGATAGGATAACTTTGACTTTTGTGCCATACACAGCTACTCGGGGGATTTCGGCACCCTGCTCTTCTCTATTATGCTCTGCTTGTCGCTGGGCAGGCCAGCAACAGCGGTCGCTGCAGGTTAGGCTGAGTTATGTTAGGTTTGGTTGGATTAGGCTACCATGG
>NW_016919724.1:4633-6049 GCF_001483705.2 Eufriesea mexicana
ACTGATGCTCGGTGGTCTTCTGCATTCTTCTGTGCTCTACTATACCCTGCTCGTCCCTGGGGAGCCAGCAACTGTGGTCTCTGCACGTAGGGTTGAGTTATGCAACGTTCGGTTAGTCTAGGTTAGTTCAGGTAAGGATTTCTTACCTTCGACTGTTGTGCCATACATTGCAATGAGGTTATTTTCTGCGCTCTACTCTACTCTAGTGTATTCTGCTTGGCTCTGTGGATGCCAGCAACAATGGTCTCGCAATGTTAGCTTGAATTGTGTTGTGTTTGGTTATGTCAGTTTTCGTTGCGTTAGGATAGGATGGTTATGACTTTTGTGCAATACACCGATATTCGGTGGGTTCCTGCGCTGTACTGCGCTCCAATATTTTCTGCTTGGCACTGGCGGGCCCAGCAATTGTGGTCGAGGCACGTTGGATTTTGTTTCGTTACGTTTGGTTATGTTACGGTTGGCTATGTTGGCGTAGGATATCATTCCCTTTTGTCTACACACTGCTATTCGCTGGATCTCAGCGCTCCACATTGCTCTAATATGAACTAGTTGGCTCCGTGGAGGCCAGCTATTGTGGTCGCGGCACGTCAGATGAAGCTATGTTACGTTTGGCTATATTCCAATTGGTTAGGTTAGGAGAGGATAGTTTTGACTTTTGTGCTATACGCTGCTATTCATAGCATTTCTGCGCTCTACTCTCCTGTAATGTGGTCTGTATGAAACTGGGGAGGGTAGCAATAGACTTCACGTCACGTTAGGTTGAATTAGGTTACGTTTGCTAAGTTTTGTTTGGTTAGGCTAGGATAGGATATCCCTGACATTTGTGCTATTCACTGCTACTCGGTGGATTTCCGCTCTCTACACCGCTCTAATATGAGCTGCTTGGCTCCGGGGAGGCCAGCTATGATGGTCGCGCAGCGTTAGGTTGAATAACGTTACGTTTGTATATGTTACGATTTTTTAGGTTAGGATAGGGTAGCTTTGACTTTTATGCTATACGCTGCTATTCCACGGCTTTCTGCGCTCTACTGTGCACTAGTATGTTTTGCTTGGCCCTGAGGAAGACAGAAGTAGTGATCTCGGCACGTTACGCTGGATTAGGCTACGATTGGTTGGCTTAAGTTTGGTACGGTAGGTTTGGACATATTTGACTTTTGTGCTATACACTGCAATGGAGAGGATTTCTGCGCCCTAATGTTCTTTAGTATATTGTGCTTGGCTTTTGGGATGCCAGCAGTAGTGACCTTGACACGTTAAGTTGAATTATGTTTATGGTTCTGTGGAGGCGAGCAGTTGTGTTCTCGGCACGTTAGTTTGAATTATGTTACATTTGGTCAGGTTACATTAGGTTTAGTTCCGTTAGGTCATTCTTTTTCTTCGTGCTCTACACTGTTATTAGGTGGACTCCTGCGGTCT
>NW_016919725.1:0-4852 GCF_001483705.2 Eufriesea mexicana
TAATACAATTTATTTATCTCTGGCGATGTCGGCAACAGCGGAGTAGGGCGGTTAGGTGGAGTTTGTTGGAGTTGGTGGAAATGCAGCGATAGCGGTCTCTGCACCTTCTGCTGCCACTGGGTGGGTTAGGTTAGGTCATGTTATGCCAGGTTATCCTTACTTTTGCGCTTTACACTACTACGCCGCGGATTCCTGTGGTTTACTCTGCTCTAGTATATTCAGCTTGGCTCTGCGGAGGCCAGCAATAGTCGCGTAGGGCGGTTAGGCGGAGTTAGGTAACGTTTCGTTATGTCACGATTAGTTAGGTTAGGAGAGGATAGCATTGACTTTTTCGCTGTAAACTGCTATTCGGCGGATTTCTGCACTCTACTATGCTCTAAAGTGTTCAGCTTGACTCACGGTGGGCCAGCAGTAGTGGTATCGGCACGTTACGTTGAGTTAGTCTACGTGTGGTTGGGTCAGGTTGGGTCAGGTAGGGTTATCGTACCTACGAAATTTGGCCCATTCGGTGGTATTTGGTGGCTTCCTGCGCTCTACTTTTCTCTAGTGTGCCCTACTGGGCTCTGTGGTTCCAATAATAGTGGTCTCGGCACGTTAGGTAAAGTTTGGATACGTTCGGTTTTATTACGCTTTGATAGGTTAGAATAGTATAGCGTCGTCTTTTTTGATATACACAGATATCCGCTTGGATTTCTACGCTCTTCATTGCTCTACTACACTCTGCTCGGCTCTGGGGAGGCCAGCAATTGTGGTCGCCTCACGTTACGCTGAGTCAGGTTGCATTTGAGTATGCTACAATTGGTTTGGTTCCGAGACGATAGCTCTGACCTTTGTGCTATACACTGCTTTTCGATGCAGTTCTACGTACCTTTGCTCTACCACACCCTGCTCGACACTTGGGCGGCCAGTAGCATTGGTCTCGTCACGTTAGGCTGAGTTACGCTACGTACGGTTCGGCTACGTTCATTGCGTTAGGTTAGGGTAGCTCAGTCTTTCGTGGCGTACACGGTAATTCTCTGGTCTACTGAGCTCTACTGTGCTCTACTATATTCTACTTGGCCTACTGGTGTCCAGCAAAAGTGTTCGCAGCGCGTTACGTTGAGTTAGGCTACGCTTGGTTAGGTTTTGTTGGTTTAGTTTAGGTTTGTGTAGCTAAGACTTTTCCGATATGCACCGCGATTCTATGGATTTCAGCGTCCTGCTATCAACATATATGATCTGCTTGGCTCTGGGGAGGCTAGCAATCGTGGTCGCGGCACGTGATGTTCAGTTTGGCTACGTACCGTTAGGTTAGGTTGGGATCGGTTAGGTTTGTATATCTTTGGCTTTTGTGCTATACGCTGCAATGCATTGGATTACTGCTCTCTACTGTGCTCTAGTATATTCTAGTTGGCCTGGGGAGGAAGGAAGTAGTGGTCTTGACAAGCTAGGTTGGGTTATGTTACACATGGTTATGTTAGGTTTGTCTGAGTTTGGTTAGGTTAGCTTTGACTTTTCTCCATACATTGCCTTCCTATGTTCTTCTGCGCTCGACGCTCCTCTAATATTATCAGCGTAGCGATGGGGAAGCCAGCAATAGTGAACTCGGCCCGTTAGGTTTAGTTAATATACGTTTGGTTTCGTTAGAATCGTTCAGGTTGGGATAGGGTATCTTTCTCTTTTGAGCTGTTCACTGATATTCGGTGGATTCCTGCGTTCTGCTGTTCTCAAATATGCTTTGCCTGACTCTGGAGAGGCCAGCAATGCTGGTCTCGGCAAGTTAGGCTCAGTTAGGCTACGTACGGTTGGGTTACGTTCGTCTGGGTTAGGTTTGGACAGCTTTGACTTTCGTGTTACGCACAGCTATTCCGTGGATTTCTGAGCTCTGCAGTGTTCTACTGTAATCTGATAAACTCGGGGGAGGCCAGCAACAGTGGTCGTGGCGAGATATGTTGAGTTAGGTTACGTTTGGTTGTGTTACGCTCGCATAGGTTACGTAGGAAACCTAACCAGTCAAGGCCACAGTTGCTGACCTCCTAAGAGCCACGGAGAATATAATAGAGCATATTACAGCACAGAAATGCGCCGCATTGCAGTGTAAAGCACAATAGTCGAAGCCGTCCTAACGAAACCTAACTTAACCTAACATATCCAAACGTAATTTAACCCAGCCTAACGCGCCGAGACCACAATTGCTCTGTTCCTCAGAGCCAAGCAGAATATACTTCAACACAGTAGATCGCAGAAGTCTACCGCATTGCAATGTGTAGCGGTAAAGTCAAAGATATTCTGACGTAGCCTAACCTAACGGTACGTAATGAAATCTACCATGCTACCACCACTATTGCTGGTGTCCCTAGAGAGAAACAGAACGTATTATATCCCATTAGAGCGCGAACGTCCGCCGAATAGCAGCGTATAGCACAATAGACAAATCCATCCTAACCAAACCTAACCTAACCTAACCTAACCTAACCAAACACAACCCAAACCAACAAAACCTAATGAAACGGAGAGTAACTAAACTAAACTTGCCTCGACCACTATTGCACACATGTCCAAGCAGGAATTACTAGAGCACAGTGGAATGCAGGAAGCCACCGAAATGCAGTGTATAGCACAAAAGTCATAGATATCCTAACATAACCTGCCCAAACCTAACCAAACCGAGCATAGCCTAAATCAACCTAACGCGACGAGACCGCCATTGCTGCCATCCCCAGAGTCAAGCAGAACATATTAGAGCACAGTATACCGCAGAAATCCGCCATACAGCAGCGTATAGCACAAAAGTCTAAGCAGCCATATGCTAACAGAGCCAAACGTTAAACAACTAAAAGTAACATAATCCAACCTCACGTGCCACGACCACCATTGCTGGCCGCACGAGAGCCAAGCATTGTGTGATAGGGCACTGCAGAGCGCAGAAGTCCTTAGAAGAGCTGCGTGTAACATAAAGGTAAAATATATCCTAACATAAGCCAACGTATCCTAACCAAACCAAACGTAACATGTCTCAACCTAACGTGATGCGAACACTATAGCTGGCCTTCCCAGAGCCCATCACAAAATAATAGAGCACAGCAAAGCGCAGAAATCCGCCGAATCACGGTCAATGCCAAGAGAGTCATATCTGCCCAAACCTAACCCAAACGAACGTAACATAGCCACACGTAACGTAATACAACGTAACGTGCGGAGACCACAATTGCCGGCCTCCTGAGAGGCAGGCAGCGCATATTAGAGCACAATATAGCGCAGAATATCGCCGAATAACCATATATATCACAAACGCCAATGATATCCTCTCCTGCCCTAATCAATCGAATAGCAGTGTATAGCTCAAAAGTCAATGCTACCCTGTCCTAATCCATACAAGCGTAATATATCAAGCGCGTCCTGCCATAACCGTACGCGCCGAGACCACAGTTGATGGAATCCCCAGAGGCGAGCAGAATATAATGGAGCGCAGTAGGGCTCAGAGATCCACCAAAGTTGCAGCGTGCAGCACAAAAGTCAAGTACGTCCTAACCTAACCATACCTAACCTAAGCTAACCAAACGTGTACAAACTAAACCTAACGAGACTAGACCACTATCTCTGGTCTCTCCAGTGCAAAGCAGAAGATACTAAGGTACAGTAGAGCGCAGAAGTCCAACGTTTTGCAGTGTACAGCACAAAGGTCAAAGCCATCATAACCAAACCTAACGAAACTTAGCTTAACCAAACGTAACATAGCTCGACATATATCGTGACGACCACTATTGCTAGCCACCCCATTGCCAAGCGGAACATACCGCAGAACAGTAGAGTGCAGAAATCCGGCGAACAACGGTTTATAGCACGAAAGTCAAGGTTATCCCATCCTAACATATAAAAACATAACAAAGCCAAACGTAATCTAACTGAGCCTAAGGTGCCTAGACCGCTATTTCTGTCCTCCGCAAAGGCATTGAGAATATACCAGAGCACCCTAGAGTGCAGAAATCCGCCGTATTGCAGCGTAAAGCACAATAGACCATGATAACCTAACCTAAACTGACCCAACCTGAAATAACCAAACGTAGCCTACCTTAAAGCAACGTGCAGAGGCCATTATTGCTCACCTTCACAGAGCCAATAGGAGCACATTAGAGAACAGTAAAACGCGGAAACACATCGAGTAGCAGTGTATAGCGCAAAAGTCAAACATACCCTGACGAAACATTATCAAACCTAACCTGACCAAACGATACAAGGCACAAACCAACGTGCCGCGACCACTGCTGCTGGCGCACCCGGAGGCAAGCAAAATACGAAAGATCACAGTAGTGTGCAGAAGTGCATAGGATCGCTGTGTGAACAAAGATATCAAAAGGTATCCTAACCTATCTCAACAAAGCCTAACCTAACCAAACTCAATCTGGCTCAACCTAGCGCTCAGCGACCAGCATTGCTAGCCTCAACAGAGCCAACCAGCGCATTATACAGGAGAGCAGGACGCAGAAATCCACAGAACCGCAGTGTATAGGAGGAAAGTCGTGTCCATCGAGGCCCAACCAAAGCAAACGTACCCTAACCAAACGAAGCATGTCTCAACCTAACGTGCCTAGACCACTATTACTGGCCGCCCCTGAGCCAAGCAGAACCTACTAGAGCGCAGTAGAGCGCAGAAGTCTACCGCAATGGAGTGTACAGCACAAAAGTTGAAGATAGCCTAACCTAACACAGACGAATCTAATCTAACCAGAGGCGGTCTGACTCAACCTATCGTGCCGCGACCAGTATTTCTCGCTACACCAGAGACAAGCAGAGCATAGTAGAGGTGAGCAGAGCGCAGAAATCCATAGAATCGCAGTGCACGTGAGAACAGTCGAAGTTATCCAAACCTGGC
>NW_016919725.1:6805-7970 GCF_001483705.2 Eufriesea mexicana
AACGTAACCTAACTCAACCTAACGTGCCGAGACCGCTATTGCTGCCAGCCATAGAGCCAAGCAGGACATACTGGAGCACAGTAGAGCGCAGAAATCCGCCGAAAGGCAGTGTACGGCGCACGAGTTTAAGGTATCTTATCCAAACATAGCCTATCCCAACCTAACCGAACGTAACCTAATTCAAACTAACGAGCCGCGACATCTATTCCTGGCCTCCCCAGGGCCAAGCGGAACACACTAGTGAAAAGTAGAACGCAGAAATCCACCGAATAGCAGTGAACGTCACGAAAGACGAAGCTACCAATAACCTAACCCAACCTTATAGGAAGCCATGGCACTAAAGTCAAAGCTATCCTGTCTCAACCTGACCAACTGTAACAATATCGATCGTAACATAACTCAACATAACGTGCCGCGACCACTATTATTGGCCTCCAGAAAGCCAAGCAGAACACATTAGTGAAGAGTAGAAGGCAGAAATGAATAGAACAACAGTTTAGATGGAAACGTAGGAGGTACACAAACCTAACCCTGGCCAACCGAAAATAACCGAACGTAACAAGACACAACATAACGTGCCGAGATCTTTATTTGTGGCCTTCACAGCGCCAAGCTGTAAACATTAGAGCTCTGTAGGACGCAGAAATCCACCTAACAGCAGAATATAGCACATAGGGTACCGTCTCCTAACCTAACCAATCGTAACATAGCCAAACGTAACATCACGCATCCCAATGCGCCGCGAGCACTATTGCAGGCCTCCGCAGAGCAAAGCATATCACATTAGTGGAGAGAAGAACCCAGAAATAAATAGAATCTCAGTGCATATCGGAAAAGTCAAATCTACACGAACGTAACCCGGACCAACAAAACATACCAAAATATAACCTAAATCAACCTAACTTACCGGCACCAATATTGCTGTCATTCCCAGAGACAAGCTGATAACATTAGAGCACTGTACGGTGCTGAAATCCATCGAATAGATGCGCGCAGCTCAAAAGTTAAAGCTATCCCGACCAAACTTCGTCTGAACAAACCTAACGCAAAGTAACGTGAGTAATCATAACGAGCCGAGACTACTCTTGCTGGCCTTGCCAGAGCCAAGCTGAATACCTTGGGGCACTGTAGGGCGCAGAGATCCGCCTAATAGCAGACCATAGCA
>NW_016919726.1:0-1205 GCF_001483705.2 Eufriesea mexicana
ACACCATAGCCCAGCAGGATATACTAGAGCCCAGTAGGTCGCAGAAATCCACCAGATAGAAGTCTACAGTACAAAAGTTAAAGCTACACCGACCAAACTTTGCCTATTCCAGCCTATCTGAATGTGGCATGACTCAACATAACGTGCCGAGATCACAATTCCTGGCCTTGCCAGAGCCCGGCTGAAATTATTGTAGCTCTGTAGGGTGGAGAAATCCACCTAACAGCAGACCATAGCACTGAAGTCAAAGCCACACCATCCCAACCTAGCCATTCCTAACTTAACCAAACGTAAACTAACTCAACCTAACGTGCCGCGACCACCATTGCTGGCAACCACAAAGCCAAGCAGAAGACATTAGTAGAGAGTAGAATGCGGAAATCCATATAAACACTGTGTATATCTGAAAAGTCAAAGCCGCTCATGCTAACCCAAACCAAGAGAACACAGCAAAACATAGCACAAATCAACCTAACGTGCCGAGACGACTACTGCTGCACTCCCCACAGCGAAGATGGACGCACTAGAGCACAGAAGAGCGCCGAAATGCACCAAACAGCAGTGTGCAGCACAAAAGGTAAAGCTATCCTAACAAAACTTTGCCAAGCCCAACCTGACAGAACGTAACATGTCTCAATATAACGTGCTGATACTGCCATTGCTGGCAACCACAGAGCGAAGCTGAATACATTAGAGCTCTGTAGGGCGCAGAAATCCACCTAATAGTAGACTATAGCACTAAAGTCAAAGCCATAATCTCCTAACCTAGCCAACAGCAACACAAACAAACGTAACATAACACATCCTGGCGCGATGAGACCACCATTACTGGCTTCCCAGAGGCAAGCTGAAAATAATACGGCACTGTAGGGCGCAGAGATCCACCTAACAACAGGCCATGGCCCTAAAGTCACAGCTATCCTCTCCTCACCTAATCAATCGTAACAAAAACAAGTGTAACCTAACTCAGCCTAATGCGCCGCGATCAGAAATGCTGGCCTCCACAGAAACAAACAGAACACATTAGTGGAGGGTAGGACGCAGAAATCCATCGAATCGTAGTGTGTATCGGCAGATAAGAAGCTACACAAGCCTAACACAAACCGAATGGACGGATGTAAACGTAGCCTATCTCAAATTAACGAGCCGAGATCGCCATTGCTGCCCTCCACAATGCCAAGCAGGATGTGCTAGAGCACAGCAGA
>NW_016919726.1:4744-5042 GCF_001483705.2 Eufriesea mexicana
GCAACCACTATTGCTGTCCTCCCCAGTGCCAAGCAGAAAACATCATTGGGGAGTAGAACGCAGAAATCCATGGAACCACTGTGTATATCAGAAGAGTCATGGCTATCCGAACCTGACCCAAAACAACAGAACATAGAAGAACATAGCTTAACTCAACCTAACGTGCCGAGACCTCTATTGCTGCCATCTCCTGAGGCAAGCAGGACATACTAGAGCACAGTGGAGCGCAGTAATCCACCGAATAGCAGCGTACAGCACAAAAGTTAAAGCTATCGTGGCCAAACATCCCCTAGCCCAA
>NW_016919727.1:0-263 GCF_001483705.2 Eufriesea mexicana
ATAAACTCACGTAACCTAACCTAACCTATTGTAATCTACCCTAACCTAACCTAACATAACATTGCATATCCTGACCTGACCTGACCGGACTTCACAATAGCTGAACTGACCTGGCCTGCCCTGACATGCCCTGACCTGACTCGACATCACCCGAACCGACATGGAATGGCCTGACCTCTCATGACGTGACAGGAACTGAACCGTTATTCCCTGGCATGTCCTGGGCTGGCCAGACCAGACATGGCCTGTCCTGACATAACCTA
>NW_016919728.1:0-582 GCF_001483705.2 Eufriesea mexicana
GCTACCTTTCTTGCATAAATAAGCAGGGTAGATTCTATTGGCGTGCTGTAGACATTGCAATGAAATAGAATCTTGCTGGAAAGTTCAATAATAGTGACAGTTTCGACTATTATCGTGGTGAGCTACCTTTCTTGCCTAAATAAGCAGGGTTGATTCTATTGGCGTGCAATAGACATTGCAATGCAGTAGAATCTGGCTGGAAATTTCAATCTTATTGTCATTTTCTACTAATATCGTGGTGAGGTAACTTCCTTGCATAGGTAAGCAGGAAAGATCCGTTCGTGGTGCTATAGCCATTGCAATGCTGCGGAATCTGGCTGGAAAATTCAATTTTATTGACATTTTCGACCAATATCGTAGTGAGGAAGTGAGGAAGCTTTCTTGCATAAACAAGGAGGAAAGATTATATTGGCAAGCTAAAACCACTGCAATGCTATAGAATATGGCCGGAAAAGTCAATTTCATTGACATTTTCGTCTATTATCGTGGTGAGCAACCTTTCTTGCATAAATAATCAGTGTAGATTCTATTGGCGTTCTACAGGCATTGCAAAGATATAGAGTGTGGTTGGAAAATTCAGTT
>NW_016919729.1:0-229 GCF_001483705.2 Eufriesea mexicana
TTTACATTTTCGACTAATATCGTGGTGAGGTGACTCTCTTGCATAAATAAGGAGGAAAGATTCATCTGGCACGCTATAGCCATTGCAGTGCTATAGAATCTTTCTCGAAAATTCAACTTTATTGACATTTTCGAATAATATCGTGGTGATGTAACTTTCTTGCATAAATACGGAGGAAAGATTCTATAGGCCAGCTGTGGCCATTGCAATACTGTAGAGTCTGTCTGGA
>NW_016919729.1:255-517 GCF_001483705.2 Eufriesea mexicana
GTCGACTAATATCGTGGTGAGCTAACATCCTTGCATGTGTAAGGGGGAAAGATTCTACTGGCGAGCTATAGCCATTGCAATGCTATAGAATCTTGCTGGAAAATTCAATTCTATTAACATTTTCGACTAATATCGTGGTGAGCTAACCTTCTTGGATGAATATGGACGAAAGATTCCTTTGGCGCGCTACAGCCACAGAAATTCTATAGTATCCGGATGGAAAATTCAGTTTTATTTGCATTTTCGACTAATATCGTGGGGA
>NW_016919730.1:0-446 GCF_001483705.2 Eufriesea mexicana
AGTAATAAGTATCATTTTATAATATTTCAATGGATTGTATATCTGTTTTTAAAAATTTAACTGCTTCACAATATTTACTTTCTAAATTTCTATATTAATGTATTAAATAATTTCTAATTTGAATTACAATTAATAAATAACAAATTTTAATGCTTTTGATTTTAAGAATATTTGATATCATTAAAACTAATATATTTGTTATGACTAGGTTACAAGGAAAGCAACTGTTTGTGATATTGAATTAGGATTATGGGCAAAAGAAACTCCAAGGGTGTGTAGAAACTCCATACAATTATGTATGGAAGGTTATTAGAATGACACTGTATTTCATAGAATTATCAAAGGATTCATAACACAGGGTGGTAATCCCAAAGGTACAGGATAATGTGATAAAATATATGGAGAACCATTTAAAGTGAGATTATATTTAAAAATAAAATGAATTC
>NW_016919731.1:0-697 GCF_001483705.2 Eufriesea mexicana
GTCTCACCACGATATTAGTCGAAAATGTTAATAGAACTGTATTTTCCATCCAGATTCTGTAGCATTGCGATGGCAATAGTACGACAATATAATCTTTCCTCCTTGTTTATGCAAGAAAGGCAGCTCACTACGATATTAGTCGAAAATGTGAGTAAAATTGAAATTTCTTGTAAGATTCCAGAGCATTGCAATGGCTATAGCACTGCAAAAGTATCTATCCTCCTTACTTATGCAAGGAAGTCAGCTCACCACGATATTAGTCGAAAATGTCAATAACACTTTATTTTCCTGCCAGTCTCCTTTAGTATTGAAATGCCTATAGCACGCCAACAGAATCTTTCCGTCTTATTTATGCTAAAATGGTAGCTCACTGACGCATTGGTCGAAAATGTCAGTAAAATTGAGTTTTACAGCCAGATTCCAGAGCATTGCAATGGCTATACCACGACAATAGTATTCTTCCTCCTTATTTATGCAAGAAAGATAACTCACCACGTTATTAGTCGAAAATGTCAATAAAATTGAATTTTTCAGGAGGCATCTATAGCATTGCAATGCCTCTAGCACTCCAATAGTATCGTTCCACCTTATTTATGCAAGAATGTTAGCTCACAAAGATATTAGCCGGAAATGACAATGAAATTATATTTTCCAGCCAGATGCTACAGAATTGCAATGGCTATAGCACGCCAAATGG
>NW_016919732.1:0-1253 GCF_001483705.2 Eufriesea mexicana
AGCTATGCTACGTTTGATAAGGTTAGGTTAAGTCTGGTTAGGTGTGGGTATCCACGGCCTTTGTGCTATTCACTGCAATGCGGTGGATTCATGCGCTCGACTCTACTATAACACATTCTGCTAGTCTCTGTGGAGCTCAGTAGTAGTGGTATCGTCGTGTCCGGCTTATTCAGGTTACGTTTGAGTATGTTACGGTCGACTATGTTAGGATACGCTACTTTGGCTTTTGTGCTATTTACTGCTATTCGCTGGATACCTGCGTTTTAGTGTGATCTAGTATGCTTTGCTTGGCTCCACGGAGGCCATCAATAACGGTCGCGGCACGCAATGTTCAGCTGCACTGCGTCTGGCTTGGTCAGGCTAGGCATGTTCGCTTAGGACATCTTGGATTTTTCTGCTATACACTGCAATGCGGCGGATTTCAGTGACCTACTGTGCTTTAGTATATTCCGCTTGGCTCTGTGGAGGCCAGCAAATGTAGTCTGGTCATGTTAGTTTGATCCATGCCACGTTTGGTTATGTTACGTTCGGTGATGTTAGGAAGGACAGTTTATGTTTCTGTGCTATAAACTGCTATCCTCCGACTCCAGCGCTCTACTGTCCTCTAGTATAACCTACTTGGCTCCGTGGAGGCCTGAAGTAGTGGTCGCTGTGCTTTATGTTGTGATAGGTTTCGTCTGGTTGTGTTACGTTTGACTCTGCTAGGTTAAGGTAGCTTTGACTTTTGTCATATACAGTGCAATGCGGCGGATTTCTGCGATCAACATTGCTCTAACTTTCTCTGTTCGGCTCTGTGGAGCCCAGCTATATTGGTCGCCGCACCTTAGGCTGAGATAGGTTACGTTCGGTATGGATAGCTTTGACTTTCGCGATATAAACAGTTGTTCAGTTGATTGCTGCGCTCGCCTGTGCTCTACCATATTCTGCTTGTCCCTGAGGATGCCACCAATGGTGGTTGCGGTACGTTATGTCGGGCCAGGCTACGTTTGGTCAGGTCCTGTTCACTTGGGTTGGGTTTTGATTCATATGGTTTTCGTGCTATAGACTGCGATTATATTCATTTCTGCGCTCTACTGTCCTCCAGTAAGTTCTGCTCGACTCTGGAGGGGCCAGCAACTGTGGTCGCGGTACATTAGTTTTAGCTATGTTACGTTTATATATGTTAATATTGCATACATTGGGAGAGGGTTGCTTTGACTTTTGTGCTATTCACTGCAATGAGGTGGGTTTCTGCGCTTTGCTGTGTTTTAATG
>NW_016919733.1:0-854 GCF_001483705.2 Eufriesea mexicana
TATAACCTGCTATAGCTTGGTGAATAAATCGCCTAACGTCATCAGTCCAATGGCAAGGACAGTCATCAACTTGCCAGAGAATAGGTCTAGACAAAATCTATAATTCGTTATAGCTTGGTGAATATGTCGCCTTACGCCTTCAACCAACGGCAAGTACAGCCATCTACTTGCCAGAGAATAGGTCTATCCAAAATCTATAATCCGTTATGGCTTGGTGAATAGGTCGCCTAACGTCTTCAGTCCAATGGCAAGTACAGCCACCTACTTGCCAGAGAATAGGACTATTCAAAGGCTATAATCCGTTATAGCTTGGTGAATTGGTCGACTTACGCCTTCAACCAATGGCAAGTACAGCCATCTACTTGCCAGAGAACAGGTCTATTCAAAATCTATAACTTGTTATAGGTTCGCGATTGGATCGCCTAACGCCTTCAATCCAATGGCAAGTACAGCCATCTTCATTGCCAGAGGATAGGTCTATTCAAAATCTGTAACCTTCTACAGCTTGGTGAATAGATCGCCTAATGCCTTCAATCCAATTGCAAATACAGCCATCTACTTTCCGGAGAATATGTCTATTCAAAATTTATGAGCTGTCACAGTTTGGGGAATAGATCGCCTAACGCCTTCAATCCAATGGCAAATACAGCCATCTGGTTGCCAGGGTATATGTCTATTCAAAATCTATAACATTTTATACCTTGGTGACTTGATCGTCTAACGCCTTCAACCCAATGGCAAGTACAGCCGCCTGCTTGCCAGAGAATAGGTCTATTCAAAATCAATAACACGTTATAGCTTGGAGAATAGATCGCCTAACGCCTTCAACCCAATGGCAAGTACAGCCATCTACT
>NW_016919734.1:0-1546 GCF_001483705.2 Eufriesea mexicana
GAGCTGGAATCCACCGAACAGCAGTAGTCAGCATAAAAGTCAAATCTTTCCTGTCCTAACCTATCCAAGCGTAACATAGCCGAACGTAACCTAACTCAACGTAACGGACCGAGTCCACTGTGGCAGTCCTCTTCAGAGTCAAGCAGAGATTTGCAGAATAATATAGAGCGCAGTAATCCGTGGAAGAGCAGTTTAAAGCTCAAAAGTCAAAGCTGTAATATCCAACCCTATCCAAACGTAGCATAACCAAGCATAACCTGACTCAACCTAACGGGCCGAGCTCACTATTGCCGGCCTCCCCAGAGCGGAGCAGAATACATTAGAGCGCAGTAGAGGCAGAAGTCCATCGAATACCTGTGTAAAGCACAAAAGCCAAAGATATCCTAACCAAGCTTACACAACCTGACCGAAACAAACGTAACATAAGCCAACCTGTCGTGCGGCGAGTACTATTGTATGCCTCACGAGAGCCAAGAAGAGACTAACAGAGTAATGTATGGCAAAAAATCGACGTTATAGCTGCGCGCAGCACGAAAGCCAAAGTTGCCCTAACCAAGCCTAGCCAAACCTATCCTAACGTAGCATAACGTAACAGAGCCTAACGTGTGGAGGCCACTAATACTGGACTCCACAGAGCCAAGTAGAGTACACTAGAACAGAGCAGAGCGCAGGTGTCCAACGAATAACAGTGTATAGCACGAAAGTCAGTGCTGTCCTAACGAAACATGGTCTAACCTAACATAAGCAAGCGTAACGCAACTCGACCTATAATTCCAAGGCCACAATTAGTTGCCACACAAGTGTAGAGCAGTGCGTAGTATGGCAATGTAGTACGCCGAAATCTACCGAGTAGAAGTTTATAACACAAAAGTAAAAGTTACCCTATCCTATCCTTACCAAACGTTACATAGACGAATGTAGCTAAACATAACCTAATGTATCGATACAACTATTGCCGGCCTCACAGAGCCAAGCAGAATATTCTATAGCACACCAGACCGACTAACCTAATGTATCGATACAACTATTGCTGGCCTCACAGAGCCAAGCAGAATATTCTATAGCACACCAGACCGCGGAAATCCACCGCACTGGTGCGTAAAACACAAAGGTCAAGGTTATCCTAGCCTAGCCTGAACAAACTTAGTCTAAGTAAAAGTAGCCTTACTCCATGTAACCGGCCGAGAATAATTTTGCTGGCCTCCACAAATCGAAGGGGGACATACAAGAGCAGACTAGAACGCAGGAGCGCTCCTTGTGGCAGTATAAAGCACAAAACACAAAGATATCCTTTCCTTACCTAACCAATCTTTATATGAAATGACATAAGATAACACTAACTTCCGCGCCGCGACCACCATTGCTTGCCACCCCAGGGTCAAGCAGAATATACTAGAGCACAATAGAGCGCTGAAATCCGCCGAATAGCAGTGTATACCGCAAAAGTCAGAACCATCCTTACCAAACATCTCCCATCCTAACGTACCTGAACGTAACCTAACGCAACCAAACGGGCCGAGACCAATATAGCTGGCCTCCCACAGGC
>NW_016919735.1:0-1319 GCF_001483705.2 Eufriesea mexicana
CTATAGCATAGCAATGGCTATAGCACGCCAATAGTATCTTTCCTCCTTATTTACGCAAGAAGGCTGGCTAATCAGGACAATAGTCGTATATGTGAATAAAATTGAAATTTCCAGACAGATACTATAGCATTGCAATTGCTATAGCACGCCAATAGAATCTTTCCTACTTATTTATGCAACGAAGTTAGCTCACCACGATATTGGGAGAAAATGTTAATAAAATTTGATTTTCCAGCCAGATTATATAGCATTGCAATGGCAGTAGCACGCCAATAGTATTCTTCCTCCTTATATATGCAAGGAGGTCAGCTCACCACGATACACGATATTAGTCGAGAAGGACAATAAAATTGAACCTTCCAGCCGGTTTCTATAGCATTGCAATGGCTGTAGCACGTCAATAGTATCTTTCCCCCTTATATATGCAAGGAGGTTACCTCACCACGACATTTGCCAAAACGTCAATAAAATATAATTTTCCTTGCAGATTCTATAGCATTGTAATGGCTATAGCACGCCAATAGTATCTTCCCACCTTCTTTATGCAAGAAAGTTCGCTCACCACGATATTGGGGGAAAACGTTAATAAATTTGGATTTTCCAGCCAGATTCTATAGCATTGCAGTGGCTATAGGACGCCAATACCTTCTTCCTTCCTTATTTCGGCAAGAAAGTCAGCTCACCGTGATATTAGAAGAAAATGTTAATGAAATTTGATTTTCCCGCCAGATGATATAGCATTGCAATGGCCATACCTCGCGAAAAGAAGCTTTCCTCCTAATTTAAACAAGAAAGCTAGCTCACCACGATATCATTCGAAAATGTCAATAAAATTGGATTTTCCAGCCAGATTCTATTGCGCTACAATTGCCATAGCACGCCAATAGCGTCTTTCCTCCTTATTTATACAAGGAGGTTAGCTCACCGTGACATCAGCCGAAAATGTCAATAAAATTAAATTTTCCAGCCGGATTCTGTAGCATTGCAATGGAAATAGCACGACAATTGCATCTTTCCTACCTATTTAAGCACGAAAGTTACCTCACCATGCTATTATACGAGAACGTCAATAACATTGAATTTTCCACCCAGTTTCTATAGCACCGCAACGGGTATAGCGCGCAAATGGAATCTTACGTACTTATTTATGCAAAAAAGTTATCTCACCACGATTATAGGTAAAAATGTCAATAAAATTGGTTTTTCCATTCAGATTATATGTCATTGCAATGGCTATAGAACGCCAATAGAATCTTTCCTCCTTATTTATGCAAGCAAGTTAGCTCACCACGATATTGGGAGAAAATGTTAATAAAATT
>NW_016919735.1:4746-5649 GCF_001483705.2 Eufriesea mexicana
CGAAAATGTCAATAGAATTGGATTTTCCAGCCAGATTCTATTGCGCTACAAAGGCCATAGCACGCCAATAGGATCTTTCCTCCTTATTTATGCAAGAAAGTTAGCTCACCACGATATTGGGAGAAAATGTTATTAAGATTTGATTTTCCAGCCAGATTCTATAGCATTGCGATGGCTATTGCAGGCCAATGGAATCTTTCCTCCTTATCTATGCAAGGAGGTCAGGTCATCACGATATTAGTCGAAGATGACAATAAAATTGAACCTTCCAGCCTGTTTCTATAGCATTGCAATGGCTGTAGCGCGCCAATAGAATCTTTCCTCCTTATTTATGCAAGAAAGTTGGCTTAACACGATATTATGCGGAAATGTCAAACAATTGGATTTTCCAGCCAGATTCTATTGCGCTACAAAGGCCATAGCACGCCTATAGGATCTTTCCTCCTTATTTATGCAATGAGGTCAGCTCACCGCGATATTAGCCGAAAATTTCAATAAAATTGAATTTTCCATCCAGTTTCTATAACACTGCAACGGGTATAGCGCGCAAACAGAATCTTTCCGCCTTATCTATGCAAGAAAGTTAGCTCACCACGATATTAGCCGAAAATGTCAATAAAATTCAATTTTCTTGCATGATTCTATGGCATTGCAATGGCTATAGCACGCCAATAGAATCTTTCCTCCTTATTTATGCAAGAAAGTTAGCTCACCACGATATTAGCCGAAAATGTCAATAAAATTCAATTTTCTTGCATGATTCTATGGCATTGCAATGGCTATAGCACGCCAATAGAATCTTTCCTCCTTATTTATACAAGGAGGTTAGCTCACCGCGAAATTAGCCGAAAATGTCAATAACATTAAATTTTCCTGCCAGATTCTGTTGCACTGCAGTGGTTA
>NW_016919736.1:0-875 GCF_001483705.2 Eufriesea mexicana
TGTATGGGTGTATGTAAGGATTATGTCTAGATATGTGTATGGATGTATGGATGGATGGATAGAATGGTCGGTGGATGTAAGTATGGATGGATGAGTGGTTCGACGGAAGTATGGATGGGTGGAAGTATGGATGGACGGGTGTATGGAAGGATGGATGTACGGATGGGTGTATGTATGGATGAATGCATGTTGGGATGGATTGATGTATGAAGGGACGGATGTACGGATGTATGAATGTACGGATATGTGTATGTATGGATGTGTGGGTGCATGAATGGATGGGTGGATGGACTGAAAAAGGATGGGAGGATGTACGGATGCATGTATGTATGGATGGGTGTATGTATCGATGGATGTATGGATGGGTGCTAGTATGGATGGATGGATGAATGGTTCGATGGATGTATGGATGGGTGGATGTATGGATGGATGGATGTATGGAAAGGTGGATGTGTGAATGGATGTATGTATGGATGCGTGGATGTATGGATGGATGGATGTATGGATGGAAGGATGTACGTATGTATGAATGCATGGATGTATATATGTATGCATGTATGTATTTATGGATGTACGGAGGTGTGGATGGATGGATGTATGGATGGATGTATGTCTGGATGGCAGTATATATGGATGGATGGATGTATTGTTGTACAGGTTTATGGATGCATGAATGTACGGTTGTACGGATGTATGTATGTATGGATGTATGTATGTATGGACGTATTGATGGATGGAAGTATTGGATGATAGACGTACGAATGGAAGGATTTATGGATGTATGGCTGTGTGGATGTATGGATGTATGGATGGATGGATTTATGGTTGTGTGGATGTATGAATGTATGGATGGATTGATGTATGGGTGGATAGAT
>NW_016919736.1:1009-2662 GCF_001483705.2 Eufriesea mexicana
TGGATGGATGTATGGTTCGATGGATGTATGGATGGGTGGATGTATGGCTGGATGGATGTATGTAAAGATGGATGTACGGATGGATGTATGTACGGATGAACGGTTGGATGGATGGATCGATGTATGGATAGATTGAGGTATGGATGAACGGATGCACGGATGTATGGATCTACGTATGTATGGATGTATGGATGTATGTCTGAATGGATGTATGTATGGATGCATGAATGAGTGGATAGATGTATGGATCGATGGATGTATGGATGGATGGTTGTATGGCTGGATGGCTGTATGGAAGGATGGGTGTATGGATGGATGAATGTATGGATTGATGGCCGTACGGTCGGATGGTTGTATGGATGGATTGAGGTATGGACGGACGGATGTAAAGGTATGGATTGATGGATGTATGTATGGATGGATGTATGGATGTATGTATGTATGAATGTATATATGTATGGATGTATTGATTGATGGATGTTTGGATGGATGGAGGTATGGATGTATGGATTTGTGGATGTATGGATGTATGAATGTACGGATGTACGGATGTATGGATTTATGGATGGACGGATGTATGTATGGATGTATGGGTGTATGGGTGTATGTATGTATGGATGTACGAATGTATGGATGTACGAATGTATGGATATTCGGATGTATGGATGTATGGATGTATATCTGTATGGATGTATGGATGGATGGATGTACGAATGGATGGATGTATGGATGGATGGATGTATAAATGTATGTATGGATATATGTATGGATGTATGTGTGGTTGTATGGATGTATGGATGGATGGATTTATGGATGTGTGGATGTATGAATGTATGGATGGATGGATGTATGGATGTATAGATGTATGGGTCAATGGGTGTAGGGATGGGTGCTTGTATGGACGGATGGATGTATGGTTCGATAGATGCATGGATGGGTGGATGTATGGAAAGATGGATGTATGAATGGATGGATCTATAGAAAGATGGATGAATCGATGGATGTATGTATGGATGAATGCTTGTTTGGGTTGATGGATGTATGGATGGATTGTGTTATGGATGGACGGATGTAGTATGAGAGACGGATGAAGTATGAATGTATGGATGTATGGCTGTCTGCATGTATGGATGTATGCATGGACGTATGTATGGTTTTCTTAACGGATGAATCTTTGGATGTATGTATGGATGAGTGTATGTGTGTATGCGTGCATGTATGGATGCATGTATGGACGTATGTATGGCTGTACGTATGGATGGATGAGTGCATGGATGGATTGATTTGTGGATGTATGGATGTGTGGATGTATGGACGTATGGATGGATGGATGTATGGATGGATGGATGTATGAAAGGATGCATGTATGGATGGATGGATGTATGGATGAATGGTAGTGTGGATGGATGGATGTATGGTTGGATTGAGGTATGGATGGACGGATGTACGTATGTATGAATGTATGGATGTATATATGAACGGATGTATGGATTTACAGATGTATGGTTGTGTGGATTTATGAATGTATGGCCGTATTTGCGTTTTGGATGTTCGTATGTATGTATGCATGGATTTATAGATGAAAGAATGTATGGATGTGCGGAGGCATGGATGTATGGATGTGTGGGTGGACGAATGGATGGGTGAATGGAC
>NW_016919737.1:0-355 GCF_001483705.2 Eufriesea mexicana
TGGATGGAAGTACGGATGATAGGATTTATGTATGTGTGGATGGATGGATGTGTGGCTGGATGGATGGGTGGATGAAGGGATACATGGAAGGATGGCAGGGTGCATGGATGGTTGGAATAATAGTTGGATGAATGTGTCGATGCATAGATATATGGATGGATGGATGTATTGGTGTAGATATGAATGGATGCATGAATATATCGATGAATGGGTGCACGGATGTACGAATGTATGGATGTGCGTATGCGTGGATGTATGGATGACTTGGTGGATGAATGGATGTGTGCATTGACTGAAGTGTGGGTGGAAGGTTGGGTGGATGAACGGATGCATGAATGTATGGATGGGCGTATGG
>NW_016919738.1:0-2580 GCF_001483705.2 Eufriesea mexicana
GCCGCCTCTCCCAGAGCCAAGCTGTACCTACTAGACCACAGTAGAGTGCATGTATCCGCCGAACAGCAGTGTATGGCGCTAAAGTCGTAGCTTGCGACTCCTAACTTAACCAACCGCAACATAACCGAAAGTAACCCAAATCAACCGGACGGGACGCGATCACTATTCCTGTCCTCACAGATCGAAGCAGAACACGCTAGTGGACTGTAGAGTGCTGAAATGCATCGAATCGCTTTGTATAGCAGAAAAGTTAATGCTATCACAACCTAGCCACAGCAAATACAACCTAACGGAACGAAGCCTAACTGAACACAAAGAGCCGCGACCGCTATTAGTGGGCGCCCCAGGGCTAAACAGAGCATACTAGTGGGTAGTAGAACTCAGAAATCCATAGAATATCAGTGCGTAACTCGAAAGCCTAAGCAAACCATGCCTGACCCAAACAAACGGAGTCTAACCGATCATAGCATAGCTCAACATAGCGTGCCGCGACCACTGTTGCCGCACTCGCCAGGGACAAGCAGAATAAATTAGAGCATTGTGGAACGCAGGAATCCACCGAATATCAGTGTATGCCACGAAAGTCGAATCTATCCAAACCTACTCAAACACAAACTAACTTAACGCAGCCATACGTAGCCTAACAGAGACCAACGTGCGTAGACCACCATTACTGGCCAACACTGAGTCGACTAGAGTATAGTAGAGCCAAGATAAGCGCAAAAAGCCACCAAGTAACAATGTATAGCACAAAACTCAAAAACATCCAAACCTAACCCGACCTAACTTAACCCTACGGAACGTACAATAACTTAACGTAACGTGCCGATACCACTGTTCCTGGCCTCCCAGAGCCATGTAGAAGATGTTACAGCACAGTAGAGAGCAGAGATCCACCAAATAGCATTGTATAACACAAAAGGCAAAGCCATCCTAGCCAAACGTAACCTAACCTAACCTAACCAAATGTAACATACCTCAACCAATCGTGCCGCGGTGCCTATAGTTAGTTTTCCCAGAGACTAGTAGGGTATAGTAGAGCAACGCAGGGCGCAGGAATCCGCCGAATAATAGCGTATAGCGCAAAAGTGGTAGCTATCCTATCACAACCTGATCAAACGTAACATTACCGAACGAGCATAACACAACCTATCGTGCCCACACCACTATGTCTAACCTCTCCAGGGCAAAGCAGGGCAAACTAGAGCACTGTAGAGCACAGAATTCCGTCGAATAGCAGTGTATAGCACAAAAGTTAGAGCCATGATTACCTAACCCAACAAATCGTAACGAAATCAATCGTAACATAACACAAAATAACGTGACGCGGCCACAATTGCTCGGCTCCCCACATTCGAGCACTGTATTTTAGAGCAAATGAGAGCGCAGAATTCCACGAAATAACTGTGTACAACGGGAAATTAGTAACTATCCAAACCTAGCACAACCTAACGTGCCGAGGCAACTATTGCTTGCCTCCCCTGAGCCAACCAGAATATACTAGAGCACAATGGAGCGCTGAAATCCACAGAAGAGCCGCGTATATAACAAAAGTCAAGGCTATCATCTCCTAACCTAGCCACTCGTAACATAACCAAACCTAACGTAACAAAACCTAACGTACCGAGACCACCATTGCTGGCATCCCCAGAGCCAAGCAGAGCATATAAGATCGAAATAGAGCGTAGGAGAATACCGAATTGCAGTGTACAGCACAAAAGTCAAAGCAATCCTAGCCTAACCAAACCAAACGTAACATAACCAAACGTAACACAGCTCAACCTAACGCGCCCAGACCATAGTTACTGACATCCGCACAGCAATGCAGAATATACCAGTGCACATTAGAGAGCATAAATCCACTGAATAGCAGTGTATAGCACAAAAATTGAAGCTATCCTCTCCAAACCTAACCCGCGGTGTCATTACCAAACGTAACACAAGGTAGCCTAACGTGACGCGTCCACTATTGCTGGCCTCCCCAGATTCGAGCAGGATATAGTAGGGCAAGCGGGGCGCAGAATTCCTTAGAATAGCAGTGTATAGCGCAAAAGTAAAGGAAACCCGAACACAACCTGTCCCAACCTAACATAACCAAACAAAGAATATCTAAACCTAACGTGCCGAGTCCACTGTTGCTGGCCTCCCCATCGCCATGCAGAACATATTAGAGGTGACAGGAGCGCCGGAATCCATAAGATCGCAGGGTATGCAGACAAGTCGAAGCTGGCCATACCAGACCCAAACAAACACAACCATACCGAACGCAAGCTAACTCAAGCTAACGTGTCCCCGACACTGTTTCTGCCATCCCCAGAGCAAGACAGAGCATATAAGGTCACAGTAGGGCGCAGAAGTCCATAGATTCTCAGTGTATAGCAAAAACGTCAAAGCTGCCCTCCCATGAACTGACCAAGCGTGACATATCCGAACGTAGCCTAACGCAACCAGGGGTGCTACGACCACTATTGCTGGCCCCCGAGAGCCAAGCACAGCATATTGGAGCATAGTAGGGCTCATAAATCAAGCCAAGAGCAGTGTGCAGCACAAAAGTCGAAGGTACCCAGTCGAAACCTTACA
>NW_016919739.1:0-471 GCF_001483705.2 Eufriesea mexicana
CGTGCCGGGACCACCATCGCTTGCCTCTCCAGAGCAAAGCAGAGATTATTAGGGCACGGTGGATCGCAGGAAACCGACTACGAGCTGTGTTTAGTGAAAAGTCGAAGCTTCCATTAACAAACATTGCCTAACCCAGCCTAACCAAACGAAACCTAACTCGACCTATCGTGTCACGAGCACAATTGCATGCAACTTCAGAGCCGACCAGAGTATAGTAGAGCGCAGTAGAACGCAGAAATACGCCGAACAACAGTAAACAACAGTCTATGCCGAGAAAGTCAAAGCTGCACACACCTATCGAGACGAACATTCCCTAACAAAACGTAAACTATCTCAACCTAACGTGCAGGGACCACTATCACTGGACTCCACAGAGACGAGCGGTGAATAATAGAGGAGAGTGGGGCGCATAAATGTATAGAATCGCTGTGTATAGCGGAAAAGTCAAAGCCATCCTATCCTAACCTAACC
>NW_016919740.1:0-534 GCF_001483705.2 Eufriesea mexicana
ACCTAACTAATCCTTAAGTGCCAAGGCCACTATTGCTGCTCTCCACACGGTCATGTAGAACACGTAAGAGGAGGGCAGAGCTCAGGGATCCATAGAATCGCAGTGCATACCGCAATAGTCGAAGTTACCCTATTTTAACAGAACCATACGTAACATAACCGTAAGTAGCCTATCTCAACCAAACATGCCGAGACCAGTATTACTAGCCTCCCCAGAAACAAGCAGTATGTACTAGGGCACATTATAGCGCAGTATCCCACCGCATTGCAGTGAATAGCACAAAAGTGGAAGATATCCAAATCCAACATGTCCCAACCTAACACAACCGAACGTAGCATAGCTCAAAATGAACTGCCGAGACAGGTATTGCTGCCCGATTCAGAGGCAGGCCGAGCATATTAGAGCAATGTAGAGCGCAGAAATCCACCGAAAAGCCGTGTAAGGAATAAAGTTATAGCTGCCCTGACCAAACTTATTCTAACCTGGCCCAACCAAACGTTATCTATCTCGACCTAACGTGCCGCCACTACTATT
>NW_016919741.1:0-202 GCF_001483705.2 Eufriesea mexicana
CCGAACATCTGTTTATGCCACGAAATTAGAAGCTACCCGGACCTAAGCAGAGTTATCATAACCAATCCAAACGTATCATATCTCAACCTGTCGCGCCTAGGCCACTATTACTTACTTCCTCAGATCCGAGCAGTATATACAAGAGTGCAGCAGAGCGCTGAACGCCACCAAATTGCAGTGTATATCGCAGAAGTCAATGCAA
>NW_016919742.1:0-247 GCF_001483705.2 Eufriesea mexicana
CCTGGCCTTCCCTGACCTGACCTCTCCTGACGTGACCTGACCCAACGTGACCTGACATGACCCAACCTGACCTGACCTGACCTGACCAGACCTGACCTGACCTGACCTGACCTGACTGATCTGACCTGATCTGACCTGACCTGACCTGACCTGACTTGACCGGACTGATCTGACCTGACCTGGTCTGACCTGACATCACCTGACCTGTCCTGACCAGATTTGACCTGACCTGACATGTCCTGACCTA
>NW_016919743.1:0-674 GCF_001483705.2 Eufriesea mexicana
TGCCTTTCCTCTTCTGTGAGAATCGGCATGTCCTTGATTTCCTCCATCTGCCATAATTTCTGTTTCTGAGCGTCAAAGTCGTCCTCAGATTTCACGCTTAAATGACAGCGGGATGGCCCGGATGATGCATCGTGTTGTAGCATCTCACCCAAGATGATCCATCCCAAACGGGTTTTCTGGAGCACTAGTGACGTGGTTTTTAGTGCATCGTGTTCTAGCATCTCACCCAAGATGATCCATCCCAAACGGGTTTTCTGGAGCACTAGTGACGTGGTTTTTAATCCTGAGCCATTCACTACCGGCCTAATTTGTCCCACTCTGATTAAAGAAAAGAATAGCCCTGCTCCTATGAGGATATCGATTTCCGCTGGTTTATGAAATTCGGGATCGGCAGGGGAGACGTTAGCCGGAACTTCTATCTGGTCCCTATTGACCTGGCTTGACGGTAAGAGGTCCGTGATTCGTGGTATTGTTAGCAGATTTATATTCGCTATAAATCTCGTATCCCTGGACTGGAGGGTAGCTGTAATGGCGTAATTGGTGCTTGTGGAAATATTATTTGGAAGTATTATTTGGACCGCTAACAGTCGTGCGTATTTCACTCTTACGCTGTTGCAGAAGGTCGGCCAATCGGTTCGTGATAAAGTGAGACTGGGAAACGGAATAGAGTAACG
>NW_016919744.1:0-232 GCF_001483705.2 Eufriesea mexicana
CCATACATATATCCATACATACATCCATTCATACACCCATACATACATCCATACAAACATCCAAGCATACATACATACATACATCCATGCATACATCCATACACACATCTATGCATACATCCATACATACATCAATACATCCATCTATCCATCCATACATCCATACATCCGTACATCCATAAATTCGTAAATCCATACATCCATACATCCATACATTCATACATCCATACAT
>NW_016919744.1:9934-10144 GCF_001483705.2 Eufriesea mexicana
CCATCCATACATCCATCCATTCATAATCCATCCATCCATACAAACATACATCCATACATCCATACATCCATACATCCATGCACCCATACATCCACACATATATACATCCACACATACACACATCCATAAGTACGTCCAACCGTACATCCATCCATCCATACATACATCCATACGTACATCCATACATCCATACATACACCCATACACACG
>NW_016919745.1:0-222 GCF_001483705.2 Eufriesea mexicana
TCTCACGATCACTATTGCTCGCCACGCCAGGTTCGAGTCGAGTATAGTAGAGCAATGTAGGGCGCAGCATTCCATCGAATAGCAGTGTATAGCGCAATAGTCAAAGTTATCCTATACTAACCTAGCCAGACGCAACATATCTAAGCGCAACATAGTCCAACCTGAAGTGCCTTGACCGCTATTTCTGGCTACCCCAGTGTAAAGCGGAATATACCGGAGCAG
>NW_016919746.1:0-206 GCF_001483705.2 Eufriesea mexicana
TGAGCTAGCTTCCTTACATAAGTATGGAGGAAAGATCCTTTTGGCGTGATATAGCCATAGCAAAGCAATAGAATTTTCCTGGAAAATTCAATTTTATTGACATTTTGGACTAATATCGTGGTGAGCCAACTTCCTTGCATAAGTAAGGAGGAAAGATCCTTTTGGCGCGCTATAGCCATTGCAATGCTGCAGAATCGGGCTGGAAA
>NW_016919746.1:358-1422 GCF_001483705.2 Eufriesea mexicana
ATTGTCATTTTCGACTAATATCGTGGTGAGTTAACTTTCTAGCATAATTGAGGAGGAAAGATCCTTCTGGAGTGCTATAGATATTGCAATGCAGTAGAATCTGGTTGGAAAGTTCAATTTTATTGACATTTTCGACTAATATCGTGGTGAGCTAGCTTCCTTGCATAAGTATGGAGGAAAGATCCTTTTGGCGCGCTATAGCCATTGCAATGCTGTAGAATATGCCTGGAAAATTCAATTTTATTGACATTTTCGACTAATATCGTGTTGAGTTATCTTTCTTGCATAAATAAGGAGGAAAGATTCTATTGGCGTGCTATTGCCATTGCAATGCTATAGAATCTGGATGGAAAATTCAATTTTATTGACATTTTTTACTAATATCGTGGTGAGCTGACTCTCTTGCATAAACAAGGAGGATAGATTATATTGGCAAGCTATTACCACTGCAATGCTGTAGAATCTGGCTGGAAAGTTCAATTTTATTGACATTTTGGACTAATATCGTGGTGAGCCAAATTCCTTGCATAAGTAAGGTGGAAAGATCCTTTTGGCGCGCTATAGCCATTGCAATGCTGCGGAATCGGGCTGGAAAGTTCAATTTTATTGACATTTTCCATTATTATCGTGGTGAGCTAGCTTCCTGGCATAAGTATGGAGGAAAGATCCTTTTGGCGTGCTATAGCCATTGCAATGCTGTAGAGTCAGGCCGGAAATTTCAATTTCATTGACATTTTCGAATAATATCGTGGTCAGTTACCCTTCTTGCATAACTAAGGTGGAAAGATCGTTCTGGAGCGCGAAAGCCATTGCAATGCAGTAGAATCTGGTTGGAAAGTTCAATTTAATTGACATTTTCGACTAATGTGGTGAACTAGCATTCTTGCATAAACACGGAGGAAAGATTATATTGGCTATCTATAACCATTGCAATGCTATAGAATCTGACTGGAAAGTTCAAATTTACAGACATTTTCGACTAATATCGTGGTAAGCTAACATTCTTGCATAAACAAGGAGGAATGATTCTATAGGCGTGCTATAGCCATTGCAATGCTGCAGAA
>NW_016919747.1:0-1197 GCF_001483705.2 Eufriesea mexicana
CATCCATACATACATCCAACAATCCGTACCTCAATCCATCCATACATCCGATCATCCGTACATTCATTCATCGGTACAAACGTCCATCCATACCTCAATCCATCCATACAACCATCCATACTTACGGCCATCAATCCATACATTCATCCACCCATACACACATCCTTCCATACATCCATCCAGCCATACAAACAACCATCCATACATTCATCGATCCATACATATATCCACCCATACATCCACCCATCCATAGATCCATACATCCATCCATCCATACATCCATCCATCCATACATCCATACATCCACACAATCGTACATGCACAAATCCATCCATCAATGCACTCATCCATCCATACGTACATCAATACATACGTCCATACATACATCCATACATCCAGGCATACACCCATACACTCGTCCATACATACATCCATAGATTCATCGGTAAATGCATCCATACATACATCCACGCATACATCCATACATACGTCCGCCTATCCACCCATCCATAAATGCATCCAACCGTATATCCATCCATCCATACATATATTCATCCATACATCCCCACACCCATACTTCCATAAATGCATCCATTCGTACGTCCACCCTTCGATACATTCATCCATCCATACATCCATCTGTCCATCCATAAATCCATACAGCCGTACATCCATACATCCGTACATCCGTTCATTCGTACATCCATACGTCCATACATCCATACAACCATACATGCATTCATACATACATTCCAAAATCCATACATCCATACATACCTACATCCATACATCCGTACATAGGTGCATCCGTACCTCAATCCATCCATCCATCGATCCATCCATACGGCCATCCATCCATACATCCGCGCGGTCATACACACATTCTTCCATACATGCACCCATCCATACAACCACCCATCCATACATCCATCGATCCATACACCTATCCATCCATACATCCAACCATCCATGCATCCGTGCCTCCGTACATCCATACATTCGTACATAAATGCATCCATGCATACATACATCCATACATCCATAACGCAAGTACAGCCATACATTCATACATCCTATGATACGAACGTCCATACATTGGTACATCCATCTATCCATACTTCTATCCATCCATACATCCATAAATCCACACAACCACACAACCATAAATCCATCCATCCATGCACTCATCCATCCATA
>NW_016919748.1:0-1899 GCF_001483705.2 Eufriesea mexicana
TTCTGGGCGCCGCACGCTTTGTTTTGCCAGGTTACGTTTTGATTGCATAGGGTAGGCTATATTCGGTTTGGATGGCGCTGACGTTTGTGCTATACAATGCTATCCGGCTGTTTGCTCCACTCTACCCTGCACTAGTATATTCTGCTCGGCTATGGGGAGGCCAGCAGCAGTCTCTCGGCACGTTGGCCTGAGCTCTGTTGCATTTGGTGATGTTAGGTTTGCATAGGTTAGGACGGGATATATTTGACTTCTGTGCTATACGCTGCTACTATGCGGATTCCAGCACTCTATAGTGCTCTCGTATGTTCAGTTTGTTTCTGCCGAGTCCAGCAATAGAGTTCTCTGCACGTTAGGTTTAGATATTCTACGTTTGGTTGGGTTATGTTTGGTATGGTTAGGTATCGTTATCTTTCACTTTTATGCTGTACGTTGATATTTGATGGCTTTCTGCGTTCGACCTGGCTCCACTATACTCTACTCTGCTCTGGGGCGTCCAGCAATCGCGGTCGTGGCACTATACGTTATGTTAGGCTACGTTCGGTAATGTTAAGGTTGGTTAACTTAGGAGAGAATAGCTTTGACTTTTGTGCTAGACTACAATGCTCAGTGGATTTCCACGCCCTACATTGCTCTACCATACCCTGTTCGACAATGGGGATGCCAGAAATTGTATTATCGACACGTCAGTTTGAATTAAGCTACGTTTGGTTAGGTTAGGTAAGGCCTGGATAGGTAAGTGTATCTTTCACTTCTACGCTCTATACCGCCATTCTGTGGACTCCTGCGCTCTGCGTTGCCCTAATATGTTCTGCTTGGCTCTGGCGACGGCAGCAATAGCGGCATCGGCACGTTTGTGTGGGTTATGTTACATTTGCTTACGTTTGGTTACGTTACGTTTGCTCAAGTTAGGATCGGGTAGCTTTGATTGTGCTATACACTCATACACGCTTGATTTCCGCGATCTACTGTGCTCCAATACGTTCTGCTGGGCTCTGGTCAGGCCAACAATATTGGCCTTGGCGTGTTAGGCAGATGCACGTTACATTTGGCTTGGCTAGGTTAGGCTAGGTATGGCTATGGTATCATTGACTTTCGCGGTATACACTGCAGTTCGGTCCCTATCTGCGCTCTCCATCGCTCTGCTGTCCTCTGATTGTCTCTGGGGAGGCCAGCAATTGTGGTCGTGGCACGCTTGTTTGAGATAGGTCACGTTTGGCTTGGTTTGGGGTAGGTTTAGTTATGTTAGGATGGTTTTGACATTTGTACAGTATACTGCTATTCGGCGGACTTCTGTGCTATTCTGTGCGCTAGTATATTCTGCTTGGTTATTGTGTGGCCCGCAGTAGTGCCCTCGGCACGATAGGCTGAGCTTGGTTGCGTTGGTTTATGTTACGTTTTGTGCGGTTTCGACGGGATAGCATAAACTTCTGCGTTGTACACTGCCCCTCGGAAGATTCCTGCGCCCTACAATTTTCTACTATGCTCTGCTCGACCCCCGGTAGGCCAGCAACAGTGGTCGTGGCACGTTAGGTTCGGTTATATTACGTCTGGCTTGGTTTGGCTTGCTTAGGTTAGGACGGGATGCCTTTGACATTTGTGCTATGCACTGCTATTCGGTGGATTCCTGCGCTCTTCGCTACTCTACTATCCTCTACTCGACTCTGGGGATGCCAGCATTGGCGGTCGTCGCAAGATAGGTTGGGATATGTTACGTAAGCATAGGTTAGGTTGGGATTGGTTTGGTTCGAATGGCTTTGCCTTTTGCGCTTCACGCTGCTATTCGGCGGATTTCTTCGATCCACTGTGCTCTAGTAGGTCCTGCTTCGCACTGGGGAGAGCATTAATGCCGGTCTTGGCACGTTATGCTGAGTTATCCTATGTTTGATTATGTTTTCGTTG
>NW_016919749.1:0-2555 GCF_001483705.2 Eufriesea mexicana
GAAATTAGACCGTTTATAACGATTTATAAATTTATTTTAAGATAAAACTTTCTCGCAATACGAAGAATAAGGCACCGTCGCATACGCAACGATATATCGTCGTTCGACACTAAAAGGGTTAAGTAATCACAGTTTACTTATTCCGCGCATAATAAACAGCTTCTCTCTATTATATTTCTATAGTATGATTTAGTAATGACATAGTAAAAATTAATCTAGTATAGTTTGGTTTCACCGGCTAGGAATAATATACTCTTCTGACATAACTTCTTATAGACTGGAAAATGCAGAAAATCAGGTAACATCTTCGCTCTAAAATTTCCCGAATTCCTCCAAGTCTTTGGTTGTCGATCTATTATCGCAGGTAGAGATGCGGCTCATAAGGCCGGTCTCCGTCAAAAGGTGTGGAACCCAAACTTCACATCGATTGACACATTCCATCCTGATCTTGTGATTATGTACCCTTGTCCTGGGAATGTTAGTGGCATCCCCTGTCTCACGCACACTATATCGCGGATTTTCAACCAGCATGACCATGATATAATCCGTATCCGTCGTTGCTGGGCGGCTACTGCAGTCTTTATCCTTCAAGTAAAAATTTCCAGCTCTAAATCTCTTAAACTAATCGCGAACGGTCGTAATAGTCGTTGTATCGTGTCCACAGGTCACTATCCGGTTCGAAGAACCAAAAAATGTTGCGTTGCGAGTGAATTCTGTGGAATTGTGACGGGTTGTAAGGCTGTTTCGCGATCTCGTTATGTTGCCCGCCAATTTAATATTGGACGACTGTTTCAGTTAGCACGAGGAAATAGAAGATCTCGGCTGGAGTCGAACGATAGACTCTATACGAAGATAGGAAACTGAACTCGGAGGTCTTGATTGGTAGGCTCGAACTGTCCTCTTCGGCGTTTCGTTGAGAACTGTCCTGCTTGAGGATTCGGTTAGAACTGTGTGCTCCTCGATTTTTCTAAGATCGTTTTTAGGAAAAATCGGGAGCTCGCCAAATATTATTGGCTGATTTAAGCCAGGGCGTTCCCTTGGTCCGCGAAAATAAAAATGAAAAATTAAAAAAATTTTCCATTTCATTTAGTTACATTAAGACCTTGACCTTTAATAATTTCTTTAAGATTAATAAATTTTATAATTAATTTCATTTCCCTGATTTTTGGGAGTTATATAGTGGATTGGCTAATAAATAGTATTGGATTTCTGCAGTAAATGGTGTCTCTCTTTTTTAGTTTAAAGCAATATACCCAAATTGAAATGTTTCTACTTGAAAGTATTTATTACAGATCAAAATAGTTAATATATTATTTAATACACCTTTTTTTATTTCAAAGGAAATGATTAGCATTTCACACTAAAAATACCAACGTTACTTTTTAGACCAAATCCAATAATAATTAATAAACTAATAGTGTTCTTTAATTTCAATTATTAATTTATACCCTTTCGAAAGTCAGAGCAGGAAAAAAATTAGTTGGAGTAAAATTTGATAACGCTAGGTAGAACCTGATAATTGGTTTAATTCCCAGTCGACTTTTCAGAAAAATGGAGAAAAGGAAAAGCAGGACAGTGTACAGGCAAGTGCTCGCAGTAAGCACTGAAAAAAAGGCAAAGGTCCAGAATTTCGGGGCTGTTGGCTCTAATTGGGGTGCATAATGCCCCATTGTGCAGAAAATTAAGAGAACGACTTTATTGCTGTGTTTCGATGGTCGCGAAACAGAACTTCTCAAATTAAGTGTCGTTATTAACTTAATTCGTTGCTATGATGAAAAATTATCGAGTATCATCTAAAATATTTAACAAAGTAAAAAATTTTAATTGTTTAAACAAATGTGAAGGCCAAACAATCGAGAAATTAAAATTATATACGTTTAATTGCGAAAGTAAAATATTATTTCACGTATTAATACGTTTTATATAGCTTGGTGAAATTTTCGTACATGCTACTTAAAAACAACATTGAATTTTTAAGAGATTATTTTTGTTGTTATAAGTGAAAACACCACACCTCTATCTTCATTTTACAGATATAACCATTTAAAGCTCCGAACATCCATTCTACTTATTAATTTTTTGGAAAATATAAAATTTGTTCTTATCCATTTTTCTATGAAATACGTAAATGGTGTATTTCGCAACTCAACAAATAAAGTAAAATTTCTTTGTGATGTACAAAGCTTTTTCTTACTACCACAAATTTAACAAACTGATAATTTATGAAATTGTTTGATTTAAATATTATATTTTTAAAATTGCAAAACATATTAAGCCATCTAGAATTTCTTACTTTTATAAATAAATAAATTATTATCAACTCAACAAATAAAGTAAAATTTCTTTGTGATGTACAAAGCTTTTTCTTACTACCACAAATTTAACAAACTGATAATTTATGAAATTGTTTGATTTAAATATTATATTTTTAAAATTGCAAAGCATATCAAGCCATTTAGAATTTCTTACTTTTATAAATAAATAAATTATTGTCAACTCAACAAATAAAGTAAAATTTCTTTGTGATGTACAAAGCTTTTTCTTACTACCACAAA
>NW_016919750.1:0-595 GCF_001483705.2 Eufriesea mexicana
CCTGACCAAACCTGACTTAACCTGGACTAACCAAACGTAGCCTAACTCAACGTAACGTGCCGAAAACACTATTGCTAGCCCTACCAGAGCCAAGCTGAACATATTAGGGAAGAGTAGAGCGCAGAAGCCCATATAGTGCCAGTGTAAATCAGAAAAGACGAAGCGATCGTAACATGACTCAAACAAACCTATCCTAACAAAACGTAACCAACCTCGAACTAACGTGCCGTGAACCCTTTTGCCGGCCTCCCTACAGACAGGCAGAGCGTATGGGAGCGCAGAAGAGAGCACAAACAAACGGAACTGCAGTTTATGGCACAGAAGTCAATGCTACCCTGGCCTAACATAACTAAACATAACATGACCAAACGTAACGTAACCCAACCCAACGTGCCTAGACCACTATTGCAGACTTCCACAGTGACAACCAGAATATACTAGAGCACAGTGGATCCCAGAAATCCACAGAATTGCTGTGTAAAGGACAGAAAGCCCAAGATATTCTAACCTAACCCGACCTAACACAACATTCCCGAACGTAGCCTAACTCAACGTAACGTGCCGATGCCACTAATGCTGAACACCCAGAGACAGC
>NW_016919751.1:0-898 GCF_001483705.2 Eufriesea mexicana
GTGGTATCGGCACGATAGCTTTAGTTAAGCAACGTTCGGTTGTGTTACGTTTGGTTACCTTGGTAGAGGGCAGCTTCGACCCTTGTGCTATGCACTGCGATTCTATGGGCGTTTGCGCTCTACCATCCCCTAATATGTTCAGCTTGGTAACGGGGGCGTGGCAGTAATAGTAATGGCGGCACGTTAGGTTGAGTTAGATTACGTTTGGTTGGGACAGGTTTGTATAAGTTTGGTTAGGGCAGTTTCAACTTTTATGCTCTACACGGCTTTTCGGTGGATTCCTGCGCTCTACATTACTCTAACGTGCTCTGCTTGGCTCTGGGGATGTTTCGTCTGCGTATTTTAATGTTGGCTTTGTTAGCAGGGGATGTCTTTGACTTTAGTGCCGTAGTCAGATGCTAGGAGGATTTCTACGCTCTACAATGCTCTAATGCTTTCAGCATGGCTCTGGCAAGCCAAGCAACTGTGGTCTCTGCAGTATATAGTGTGTTAAATTACGTTCGGTTATGTTGGTTTAGGCTAAGTTTGGTCAGGATAGCTTTATCTTTTGAGCTGTACACTGATATTCGGTGAATTTCTGTGCTCTGCTGTGCTCTAGTATGTACTGCCTGGCTCTGGAGAGGGCAGCAATAGCGGTCTCAGCTCGCTAGGTTATCTCAGGCTATATTTGGTTATGTCCTGTTGGTTTGGGTTAAGTTTGGGCACCTATGACTTTTCCGATATACAACGCGACTCAATGGATTTCTGAGTTCTACTCTCCACTAATTTGTCCTGCGTGTCTCAGGGGAGGCCAGCATTTGTGGGCGTGTCACGTTAGGTTGCGTTAGGCTACGTCCTGGTACGTTATGGTTGGTTAGGTTAGGAGAGGATAGGTTTGACCATAGTACTATAGTCTTCT
>NW_016919752.1:0-591 GCF_001483705.2 Eufriesea mexicana
CATCCATCCATGCATACCTGCAAACATATATACATCCATACATCCATACACATGAAAATACGTTCTTCCATACACCCATCCACTAATACATCCATCCATGCATACATCTATACATATATACAACCATACATCCATACATCCACCCATCACCCATACGTCCATAAATACATTCATCCATAAATCTATACATGCAGACATCCATACATTCTTGCATCCATACATTCATACATACATTCATCCATACATGCATACATCCATAAACCCATACATCCATACATCCATCCATCCATACATCCATACATTCGTACATCCATACATTCGTACATCCATACATGCATACATCCATACATCCATAAATACATCCATACATCCATCAATCCATACATCCATCCATTCATACATACATACATCCATCCATACATACATCCATTCATCCATACTTCAATCCATCCATACATCCGTTCATCCGTACATCCATTCATCCGTACATCCACCCATCCATACCTCAATTTATCCATACGTACATCCATAGATACGGCCATCAATCCATACATTCATCCATCCATACACACATCCTTCCATACATTCATC
>NW_016919753.1:0-891 GCF_001483705.2 Eufriesea mexicana
GGTAGCTCACCACGATATTAGTCGAAAATGTCCGCAAAATCGAGGTTTCCTGCCAGATTCTAATCCTATGCTATGGCTATAGCAAGCCAATTGAAAATTTCGATCGTATTTGTGCAAGAAAGTAAGCTGACCACGACGTTATTCGAAAATATCAATAAAACAGAATTTTCCAGCCATATTCTGTAGCATCGCAATTATTATAGCATGCCCGCAGAATCTTTCCTTCTTATAAATGGAAGAAAGATAGGTCACCACGATGTTAGTCGAAAACGTCAATAAAATTGAATTTTCCCGCCAGTTTCACACTGCAATGGCTATAGCACGCCAGTGAAGTATTTCCTCCTTGCATATGCAAGAAAGTTAGGTCACCACAATAGTAGTCGAAAACATCAATAAAATTGAATTTTCCAGCCAGATTCTATAGCACTGCAATGGCTATAGCACGCCACTAAAGCCTTTCCACATTATTCATGCGGTAAAGGTAGCTCACCACGATATTAGACGAAAATGTCAATGAAATTGAATTTTCCAGCCAGATTCTATAGCATTGCAATGGCTATAGCAAGTCAATAGTGTCTCTCCTCCATATTTTTGCAAAAAAGCCATGTCACCACGATATTAGTCGAAAATGTCAATGAGAATGAATTTTCCGGTCAGATTCTCTAGCATTGCGATGGCCGTAGCACGCCAGAAGAATCATTCCTCCTTATATATGCAAGAAAGATAGGTCACCACGACAGTAGTCGAAAACATCATTAAAATTGAATTTTCCAGCCAGTTTCTATAGCACTGCAATGGCTATAGCACGCCAATAGGCTATTTCATCCGTATCTATGCAAGAAAGATTGCTCACCACGATATTAGTAGAAAATGGCAATAAAATTGAATTTT
>NW_016919754.1:0-1805 GCF_001483705.2 Eufriesea mexicana
AGCCAGGTTCCAGAGCATTGCAATGGCCATAGCACGCCAATAGAACCTATCCTCCTTACTCATGCAAGAAAGGTAGCTCACTACGATATTTGCCGAAAATGACAATAACATTGTATTTTCCAGCCAGGTTTTATAGCAGTGCAATGGCTATAGCGCGCCAATTGAATCTTTCATTCTTATTAATGGAAGAAAGTTAACTCACCGCGATATTAGTCAAGAATGTCATTAAAATTGTATTTTCCAACCACATGCAATATCATTGCAATGGCTATTGCATTTCAAAAGGATCATTCCACCTTACTTATACAAGAAAGTTAGCTCACCACGTTATTAGTCGAAGATGTCAATAAAACTGTATTTTCCTGCGAGATTCCAGTGCATTGCATCGGCTATAGCACGCAAATAGAACCTTTCCTCCTCATTTATGCAAGAAAGATAGCTCGCCACGATATTTGTCGAAAGTGTCAATAAAGTTGAATTTTCCAGCCAGATTCTACAGCATTGCAATGCCTCTAGCACGCCAATAGTATCTTTCCTCCTTATTTATGCAAGAAAGTAAGCTCACCAAGATATTAGTCGAAAATGATAATGAAATTATATTTTCCAGCCAGATTCTACAGCATTGCAATGGCTATAGCGCGCCAGTTGAATCTTCCATTCTTATTTATGCAAGAAAGATAGCTCACCACGATATTAGTCTAAAATGTCATTAAAATTGTATTTTCCAACCACATGCAATATCATTGCAATGGCTATTGCATTTCAAAAGGATCATTCCACCTTGCTTATACAAGAAAGTTAGCTCACCACGTTATTAGTCGAAGATGTCAATAAAACTGTATTTTCTTGCCAGATTCCAGTGCATTGCATCGGCTATGGCACGCAAGTAGGACATTTCCTCTTTATTTATGCAAGAAAGATAGCTCGACGCGATATTAGTCGAAAGTGTCAATAAAAATGAATTTTCCAGCCAGATTCCACAGCCTTGCAATGGCTATAGCACTCCAAAATGATCTTTCCTCCTTACTTATGCAAGGAAGTGAGGTCACCACGATATTAGTCGAAAAAGTCAATAACATTGTATTTTCCAGCCAGATTTCATAGCAGTGCAATGGCTATAGCGCGCCAATTGTATCTTTCATTCTTATATATGCAAGAAAGTTGGCTCCCCACGATATTAGTAAAAAATGTCATTAAAATTGAATTTTCCAACTAGATTCAATATCATTGCAATAGCTATAGCATGCCAAAAGGATCATTCCTCCTTACTTATGCAAGAAAGATGGCTCACTACGATATTAGTCGAAAATGTCAATAAAATTGAGTTTTCCATCAAGATTCTATAGAATTGCCATGCCTATAGAACGCCAACAGAATTTTCCTTCCTTATTTATGCCAGAGACATAGCTCACCACGATATTAGGCGAAAATGTCAAGAAAATTGAATTTTTCAGGAAGATTCTATAGCTTTGCATTGCCTATAGCACACCAACAGAATCTTTCCTTCTTATTTATGCGAGAAAGCTAGCTCACCACCATATAAGTCGAAAATGTCAATAAAATTGAATTTTCCAGCCAGATTCCAGCGCATTGCAATGGCTATAGCACTCCAAAATGATCTTTCCTCCTTACTTATGCAAGGAAGATAGGCCACCACGGTATTATACGAAAGTGTCAACAAAATTGAACCTTCCAGGCAGATTCTATAGCACTGCAGTGGCTATTGCACGCCAATAGAATCTTTCCTCCTTATTTATGCATGAAATGTAGCTCACTACGATATTAGTCGAAAATGTCAATAAAAT
>NW_016919755.1:0-3667 GCF_001483705.2 Eufriesea mexicana
ATCACGCCAATAATATCTGTCGTCCTTATTTATGCACGAAAGTTAGGACACCACGATATTAGTCGTAAACGTCAATAAAATTGAATTTTCCAGCCAGATTCAATAGCATTGCAATAGCTACAGCACGCCGGGAGAATCTTTCCACATTATATATCCAAGAAAGCAAGGTCACTACGTTATTAGTAAAGAATGTCATTAAAATTGAATTTTCCGGCCAGGCTCTATAGCATTGCAATAGCTACAGCACGCCAGTAGAATATTTCATCATTATTTACGCAATACAGTAATATCACCACGATATTAGTCGCAAATGTCAATAAAAACGAATTTTTCTGGCAGATTCTATGGAATTGCTGTGGCTACAGCATGTCAATAGAATCTTTCCTCCTTTTATATACAAGAATGTTAGGTCACCACGATATTAGTCGAAAATGTCAATAAAATCGAATTTTTCTGGCAGATTCTATGGAATTGCTGTGGCTACAGCATGTCAATAGAATCTTTCCTCCTTTTATATACAAGAATGTTAGGTCACCACGATATTAGTCGAAAACGTCAATAAAATGTAATTTTCCCGCCAGACTCCATAGCATTGCAATGGCTATAGTACGTCAAAAAAATCTATCCTTCCTATCTATGTTAGAGAATTAGCTCACCACGATATTGGTCGAAAATGTCATTAAAATTGAATTTTCCCGCAAGATTCTATAGCATTGCAATGGCTTTAGTACGTCAAAAAAATCTATCCTTCTTATCTATGTTAGAGAGTTAGCTCACCACGATATTGGTCGAAAATGTAAATAAAATTGAATTTTCCAGCCAGACTCTGCAGCATTGCAATGGCTATAGCACACCAGTAGAATCTTTCCTCCTTATATATGCAAGAATGTTAGGTCACTACGATATTAGTCGAAAACGTCAATAAAATGTAATTTTCCCTCCAGACTCCATAGCATTGCAGTTGCTATGGCGCTGCAATAGAATCCTTACTCCTTATTTACGCAAGAATGGTAGCTCCACACGATATTAGTCGAAAATGTCATTAAAATTGAATTTTTCAGTCAGATTCTATAGCATTGCAATAGCTACAGCACGCCAGTAGAATCTTTCCTCCTTATATACCCAAGAATGCTAGGTCACCAAGATATTCGTCGAAAACGTGAATAAAATTGAATATTCCAGCCAGATTCTCTTGCATTGTGGTGGCCATAGCGCGCAGATAGAATATTTCGTCCTTATTTATGCAATACACTTATTTAACCACGATATTAGTCGAAAATCTCAATTAAAATGTATTTTGCGGCAAGAATCTATAGCATTGCAATGGCTATGGCGCGCCAATAGAGTCTTTTCTCCTTATTTATGCATGAAAGTTAGCTCACGACGATATTAGTCGAAAATGTCAATAAAAATGTATTTTCCAGCGAGACTCTATGGCATTGCAATGCCTATAGATCGCCACTAGTATCTTTCCTCCTTATTTATGCGCGAATGTTAGCCCATCACGATATGAGTAGAAAATATCTATAATATTGAATTTTCCGGCCAGATTCTATAGCATTTCAATGTCTATATCACGCCAATAATATCTGTCGTCCTTATTTATGCACGAAAGTTAGGACACCACGATATTAGTCGTAAACGTCAATAAAATTGAATTTTCCAGCCAGATTCAATAGCATTGCAATAGCTACAGCACGCCGGGAGAATCTTTCCACATTATATATCCAAGAAAGCAAGGTCACTACGTATCACTTCGTTATTAGTCAAAAATGTCATCAAAATTGAATTTTCCAGCCCGGCTCTATAGCATTGCAATAGCAACAGCACGCCAGTAGAATCTTTCCTCCTTATATATCCAAGAAAGGTAGGTCACCACGATATTAGTCGAAAATGTCAATAAAATTGTATCTTCCAGCGAGATTCGATAGTTAGCCCATCACGATATGAGTAGAAAATATCTATAATATTGAATTTTCCGGCCAGATTCTATAGCATTTCAATGTCTATATCACGCCAATAATATCTGTCGTCCTTATTTATGCACGAAAGTTAGGACACCACGGTATTAGTCGAAAAAGTCAATAAAATTGAATTTTCCAGCCAGATTCTATAGCATTGCAATAGCTACAGCACGCCAGGAGAATCTTTCCTCCTTATATAACCAAGAAAGCAAGATCACTTCGTTATTAGTCAAAAATGTCATCAAAATTGAATTTTCCAGCCCGGCTCTATAGCATTGCAATAGCAACAGCACGCCAGTAGAATCTTTCCTCCTTATATATCCAAGAAAGGTAGGTCACCACGATATTAGTCGAAAATGTCAATAAAATTGTATCTTCCAGCGAGATTCGATAGCATTGAAATGACTATGGCAAGCCAGTAGAATGTTTCAAACCTATTTATACAAGTGGGTTTGCTCACCACGGTATTAGTCGAAAATGTCAATAATATCAAATTTTCCAGCCAGATTCCATAGCATTGTAGTGGCCAACGAGCGCGAATAGAATATTTCGTCCTTATTTATGCAATACAGCTATTTCACCACGATATTAGCCGAAAGTGAAAATAAAATTGAATTTTCCAGCCAGATTCTGTAGCATTGCAACGGCTATAGCAAGCCAGTAGTATATTTCCTCCTTATATATGAAAGAATGTTAGGTCACCACAACATTTGTCGAAAGCGTCAATAAAATTTAATTTTCCCACCAGACTCTATAGCATTGCAATGGCTATGGCGCGCCGAATTTATATTTCATGCTTATTTATGCAAGTGGGTTTGCTCACCACGATATAAGTCGAAAATGACAATAAAATTGAAGTTTGCAGCGTGATTCTATAGCATTGCAATGGCTATAGCACGTCAGTAGAATCTTTCCTCCTTATATATGCAAGAAAGTTGGGACACCACGATATTAGTCGAAAACGTCAATAAAATTGAATTTTCCAGCCAGATTCTATACCATTGCAATAGCTACACCACGCGAGGAGAATCTTTCCTCCTTATATATACAGGAAAGCAAGGTCACTACGTTAGTAGTCGAAAATGTCATTAAAACTGTATTTTCCAGCCAGGCTCTATAGCACTGCAATAGCTACAGCACGCCAGTAGAATCTTTCCTCCTTATATATGCAAGAATGTTAGGTCACTACGATATTAGTCGAAAACGTCAATAAAATCTAATTTTCCCTCCAGACTCCATAGCATTGCAGTTGCTATGGCGCGGCAATAGAATCCTTACTCCTTATTTACGCAAGAAAGGTAGCTCCACACGACATTAGTCGAAAATGTCATTAAAATTGAGTTTTCCAGTCAGATTCTATAGCATTGTGGTGGCCAACGAGCGCGAATAGAATATTTCATCCAGCGCCAGTAGAATCTTTCCTCCTTATATATCCAAGAAAGCTAGGTCACCACGATATTGGTCGAAAATGTCAATAAAATTGTATTTTCCAGCAGGATTCGATAGCATTGCAATGTCCATGTCAAGCCAATAGAATGTTTCACACCTATTTATACAAGTGTGTTTGCTCACCACGATATTAGTCGAAAATGTCAATAAAATCGAATTTTCCAGCCAGATTCTGTAGCATACTAATTTTCCCTCCAGACTCCATAGCATTGCAGTTGCTATGGCGCGGCAATAGAATCCTTACTCCTTATTTA
>NW_016919755.1:3718-5086 GCF_001483705.2 Eufriesea mexicana
GTCGAAAATGACAATAAAAATCTATTTTCCAGCCTGATTCTATAGCATCGCAATGACGGCAGTACGGCAGTAGAATCATTTCTCCTTATATATGCAAGAAAGTTCGGTCACAGCGATATTAGTCGAAAATGTCAATAAAATCGAATTTTCCAGCCAGATTCTGTAGCATCGCAATGACGGCAGTACGGCAGTAGAATCATTTCTCCTTATATATGCAAGAAAGTTCGGTCACAGCGATATTAGTCGAAAATGTCAATAAAATCGAATTTTCCAGCCAGATTCTGTAGCATTGCAACGGCTATAGCACGCCAGTAGAATATTTCCTCCTTATATATGAAAGAATGTTAGGTCACCACAATATTTGTCGAAAGCGTCAATAAAATTTAATTTTCCCGCCAGACTCTATAGCCTTGCAATGGCTATGGCGCGCCGAATGTATATTTCATGCTTATTTATGCAAGTGGGTTTGCTCACCACGATATAAGTCGAAAATGCCAATAAAATTGAAGTTTGCAGCGTGATTCTATAGCATTGCAATGGCTATAGCACGTCAGTAGAATCTTTCCTTCTTATATATGCAAGAAAGTTAGGACACCACGATATTAGTCGAAAACATCAATAAAATTGAATTTTCCAGCCAGATTCTATAGCATTGCAATAGCTACACCACGCGAGGTGAATCTTTCCTCCTTATATATACAGGAAAGCAAGGTCACTTCGTTATTAGTCGAAAATGTCATTAAAATTGAATTTTCCAGCCAGGCTCTATAGCACTGCAATAGCTCCAGCATGCCAGTAGAATCTTTCCTCCTTATATATGCAAGAATGTTAGGCCAACACGATAATCGTCGAAAACGTCAATAAAATTTAGTTTTCCTCCAGATTCTATAGCATAGCAATTGCTATGGCGCTCCAATCGAATCTTTCCTCCTTATATATGCAAGAAAGTTAGCTCCACACGATATTAGTCGTAAATGTCATTAAAATAGAATTTTCCAGACAGATTCTATAGCATTGCAATGCCTATAGAACGCCACTAGTCTCTTTCCTCCTTCTTTATGCACGAATGTTAGCCCACCACGATATGAGTCGAAAATATCTATAATATTGAATTTTCCGGCCAGATTCTATAGCATTTCAATGTCTATATCACGCCAATAATATCTGTCGTCCTTATTTATGCACGAAAGTTAGGACACCACGATATTAGTAGAAAACGTCAGTAAAATTGAATTTTCCAGCCAAATTCAATATCATTGCAATAGCTACAGCACGCCGGGAGAGTCTTTCCTCCTTATATATCCTCGAAAGCAAGGTTACTACGTTATTAGTCAAAAATGTCATTAAAATTGAATTTTCCAGCCAGGC
>NW_016919756.1:0-3568 GCF_001483705.2 Eufriesea mexicana
TATATGAAAGATCGTTTTACTGTCGAATGGATTCGATAGTTATTTGGCATAAGATAGTGAAGACCGTTTTGATGTTTGAAATTTATTGTGCAATACGTTTTGGTATTGTTTCAACAAAGAGCAGTTTTAAGAAGCGATTAATCCAATATATTAATAAAATCAACAGAAAATGTTCAGCCGATAACGAGAAATCGTTGTTATTGACTACAGATGGCACTTGTATACACCTCATTTAGATGCCGTATATAGGCGGCGCTCGTACCCACACGTCGTCGAGTGGGTGTCGCATATATGCGGCGCTAGGAGCGAAGAGGTTAAATATAATTAATTTCTCACAATTACTCTATCACAGGACTTCTCACTATTATAACTCAATTGCAACTAACGTATCCGAAATCACTCTCCTTTTTTCTTTCTTCTTCATACTTTGTATTGATATACACAATTCACACACACCTCAATCATTACACGCATACTCATTTATCATGATAACGTGAATTCATTACATATGGGAATTCCATGCATACTTGTTCCACTCATCCCAACACATATATACTTAAAAATCTATGTCACCACTACCACAATTTCCATAGTCGGCAGCCTCTCTTCCTGGATTCATTCCTTTCATAACGGACGAGTATGGTCATCTAACTTGGATGTTATCGCGTGTATCGGGAACGTCTCGAGAAATGGCTTATTTCGGGGTGGTATCGCGCGATAGTTTTTATCGTATTGGAGATTACGATGTCTGGAGCCTTGTATAGCCGTTCCAACAGGTTCACGTGTTGGGAGTCCCCCTCCACTGTCGTTTGAAGTCAGCTGGTCGCAGCGGGGCGGCATAGTTAGCAGGGACGTCAGGGAAAGGAATGGATGCGTTTCGTTCTGGGCCTGTTAGCGGACTCATCAGTAAGGCTACCCTAGCAGGCCATTTCCAATTCCAATTTAACTCTTTGCACTCGAGGCCTCTTTCGCTTGCGCAAACCAAACAATTCGAGACGACTTCGGCCAAATTAGGGAAACATATTACATGTACTTTAAAATCATTTATAAACAAACAAACGTATACAAATAATAAAATTTCACCAATTTATTTATATTTATATCAGAAACAAGAAAATTTGAGAAATATTATACTTTGTAATTAGTTTTTGTATGATATTTCGTAAAACAATACCCAAGATGCATCCTAGGTTTATCAGGACACGTATCACAATAATCTGTTACTTCCCGTCTACCTCCAGGCGTATTACGGTCAAAGCAAACCTTACAGTCTCTTTTCGGCCCTTTAAGTATTATGTGCAGCTTTGCATTGAGTCGGATGTCATCGGAATGCGACTTAGACGCTTGCTCACGGTGCTAGCGATATGTTCCTCTCAACTGCTCAACAAGTGTTTTTAAAAATCGCAAATGGCTCAGTGGATTTTCCTCTTTTTGTAGTCTTTTCTTGTTTATAGAGAAGGTAAGAATTGATGAGGCAAATTTCCATGCCCCCCCAAAAAAGCTTACGCGACCATTTCAGCGATTTTCGCAGAAAACAATACGTTGATGCATATTGATCGGCCCGATCAACACCACCCATATATTTTATATAATTCAATACAATTTTTGGTTTCTTGACGAGTACATCCATACCACCTCGTCTAATTCTTTTGACCGTCAACATTCCTGTGTCACTCTTTGTAGTTAAACAAGTGACAATCCTCTTGTCTTTCCATCCTAAAAGTAAGGTGTTGCCAAAAAGTAGATACAATAATATACATATAAAAGAACCAAAACGTACGAAGGGTTAGAAATGAAAACGTAGACTATGAGATCGATGGCTCCAGCGTGAAGTACTCGCGATCTAGAATCAAAGTTTTAACCCTCTATGGGTCGAATTTTTGTTTTAAATTCAAAAAAAATTATGGGAACGAAAAATTAGAAATTATAAACCTATATATGCAAATGAAAAAAAAATTTTCCGTTTAAACAATTTTATTGCAATATATTCACTATGTGACTTTCATGAAAACAAAGGTCTATAAAGTTTGCACTTCTGTGTATAAAAACTTAAGCGTGGAATTCCACAAAACAGTTTGCATTTGACGTTAAACATAAATGTACATTACATTTGGAACATTTAATTTTCAGAACTTCTTTACATCCGGACTTTTTGCAGCGTCCTCTGTTGTCCGAAAAAATTGGCCAATGTGCCACTTCATCTTTTCGCACGTTTTGTACAGGTAGTGTTGTATTTGGTTTTTTTTTTCTTTTATTTTGCAATTGTTTATCTACCTCATTTGAAGCAGGACGCCCTCTTTTCTTCGGGGTTTCTTTGTGCTCCTGACATAAACAAGATGCAGTGTCAGTTTTAAATTCCAATAAACTATACTGACGCCCGGGGTTCACAGAATACGATGAGTAATCTCGCTTATATAAGAGATATTGAAGAAGTATATTGAATTTTTATTCGATATAACGCTATCAACGAATCAACCAAATCTACACCACCCATGTGTTGGTTGTATATTTTCACTATATTTGGTCGTTGTACATCGATCATTCTTTTTATTTTTTTATCCCACCTTTTCACTATATCTAATGGTTCAACTTCGCACTTCGCAAAATGTGCTCATCAAATGAACGGCCTTATTGTCCTACCACTTTACCGTATTTATGGTGACTCTGTCAATAGATGTAGAGAGTATCTCAGAACTTCCTCTGCCCTTAGTCTTCGTGACTTTATCGGACGAAAACTCACAGTTCTTTAGTCGGTTTGACCGCACAGTTGCAACACGCTGAATTCCTAATTTTTCTAATTCAGTTACTAAAGGCACGGTTGAAAACCAATTGTCGAAAGAAATTTTGTAAAAGAATCGTTTGGGTATAATTTTTGCTAAACGTAATACCACATTACCAGTAATTCCGACATTAGGTAATTCGGGATCATGTATCATTTTGCCGGTGTAAATTTCGAAATTATAAATGAGTCATGATGAGTCGCACAGTAAAAAAGCTTTGTAGCCCCATTTTTTAGGTTTTTCGGGCATATACTGTTTTAGCCTTTGTCTTCCCGTGGACGGTATTAATCTGCTCGTCAACGCATACGTGTTCAGACATCGGAATGCGATTAAAATTTTTCACCAATTTATCCAGAATGGGTCTTATTTTTCGTAAACTATCGGTCACTTCTGCATTGTTTGTTGCATTGGCCTGTAAATTTCTACTAAAATGTATTTTTGATTTTATGTTCCTCCATCGCGTACGACTCGCAGTATGGGCAACAGCAGACACTCTTGTCTTTGAATTCCAATACATTTCAGTTCTCGGTAATCTGTAAATGGACATAAAAATACAGCAGCCAAAGAATTGCTCGATTTCATTCACTGAAACAGCAATAGGTTTTGCTGCATCACATTGCAGTGAATACATATTGGTATTAGTCAACTATACTGCTTATAATTTCCTTGTCAAATAGTTTTCGAAAGCAGGTCACAGGAGAATGGGGTGTTTAGAGGACATTAGAGCAATTTCCTTTCCAAGGGCGATAACAACTATTATTATTCGTCTCGGATAGTGGTTGCCAAAC
>NW_016919757.1:0-1465 GCF_001483705.2 Eufriesea mexicana
TCATACTAACACGCCTCGACCGCTATTTCTGGCCGTTCCAGGGCAAAGCAGAGCGCGACAGTGCACAGTAGAGAGGAGAAGCCCAACGAAAATCGGTATGTATCACAAAAGTCACAGTACCGCATCTTACCCTAACCAGTCATATCACTACCACACGTAACCAAACTCAAGCAAACGTGCCGCCACCATTAAAACGTGCCGCCACCATTATTTCTGGCGTCCACAGGGACAAGCAGAACATACTAGAGATGAGTTGGGCGCAGAAATCAAAATAATCGCAATGTACAGGTGAAAAGACAAAGATATCCAGACCTCACCCAAACTAACGTAACCTAACCGAACGTAGCCAAACACAGCGGAACCTGCCGCGACCACCATTTCCGGCCTCCCCTAGGTCTAGCAGATCAGAGTAGTGCACAGTGGAGGGTAGGAATCCAACGAATTTCTGTGTATAGCACGATGGACTAAGCTACCCTAAACTAACTCATCCTAACCCAACCTATCCGAACGTAACCTAACTCAAACTAACGTGCCACGACAACAATTGCTCGCATCTCGAGATTCGAGCAGACTATAGTAGAGCAATGTAGAGCGCGGAATTCGACCGAATAGACGTGTAAAACGCAAAGGTCAGAGCAATCCACACCAAATGTAACTTAATCTAACTTAACCATACGTAACCTATCCCAACCTAACGTGCCACGAACACTAGCACTATTGCTCGCACCGGCAGAGTCGAGTAGAGCATAGCAGAGCAACGAAGTGCGCATAAATCCGGCGAATACCGTCGTAAAGCTCAAAAGTCAAAGTCATCCTAACCAAACCCTAACCCGACATAACCAAGTGCCGATTAACTGGACCTAACGAGCTGAGACCTCTGTTACTGGCATCGGCACAGCCAAGCAGAACATATTACAGCACAGTTGAGGACATAAACACAACGAACAGCAGTGTACAGCACAGAAGTCATGGGCATCCCAACCAAACCTAACATAACATTACCTAAAGGAACGTAACCTAAATCAACCTATCGAGCCTCGACCCCGGCCTGCTGGCGTGCACAGAGACGAGTAGAATATATAAGAGGAGTGTAGCGTGCAGACATCCACCGAATAGCAGCGTATAGCAAAAGAGTCAAAGCTATCCTCCCATAACAGCCAAACGTAACTTATCCGTAGGCAACGTAACTCAGCCTAACGTGCAGTGACCACAACATCTGGCCTCCGCGTAGCCAAGGTAGGGCGCGGGTGTGCACAGAATAGCAGCATATAGCAAAAAAGTTAAAGATACCCTAACAAAACCAAACAAAACCTAACCTAACCTAACCTAGCCAAGCGTTACATAACGCAGCCTATCTTGCCACGACCGCCATTGCTGGCATCCCCTGAGTCGAGTAGAGTGTAGTAGAGCAACGAAAATAGCAGAAATCTACCGAATAGCTGTGTATAGCACGAAGTCAAAGTTA
>NW_016919758.1:0-216 GCF_001483705.2 Eufriesea mexicana
TCCCTCTTATTTACGCAAGAAAGATAGCTAACCACGATATTAGCCGAAAATGTAAATAAAATTGAATTTTTCTACCAGATTCTACAGTTTTGCAATGGCTATAGCGCATCAAAAGTATCTTTCTTCCGTACTTATGACAGGAAGCTAGCTCACCACGATATTAATCGAAAATGTCAATAGAATTGAACTTTCCAGCCAGATTCTATAGCATTGCAA
>NW_016919759.1:0-325 GCF_001483705.2 Eufriesea mexicana
CTAACGTAACCCGACCTAACCTAACCCATCCTAACCTAACACGACCTAACCTAACCTAACCTACCCTAACCTAACACACCCTAACCTAACCTAACCTAACCTAACCTAACCTAACCTAACACACCCTAACCTAACCTAACCTAACCTAACCTAACCTAACCCGACCTAACATAACCTAGCCCAACTATACAAAAACTAACTTAACCTATCCTGACCGAAATTTAACTCACCCAAAATAGCCTAACCTAGCCGAACCTGACCTAACTATACCAAACCTATCCAAACGTAACATAATCTACCCTAACCTATCGTGACCTAACATAAC
>NW_016919760.1:0-526 GCF_001483705.2 Eufriesea mexicana
GTATACACTGCATTCGGTGGATTTCGACGCTCTGCGTTGCTGTACTAGCATCCGCATGACTCTCGGGCTCGTCGTTTAGGCTATACACTGCTATAAGCTGGCTTTCCGCGCTCTACAGCACTCTAGTATATTCTGGTTTGCTATGGGGAGGCCAGCAGCATTGGGCTCTGCACGATAGGAATGAGTTAGGATTCGTGTGGTTAGGTCATACTTGTTTGCGTTAGGTTCGGATTGCTTTGACTTTTGTGGTAAAAACTGCTGTTCGGTGTCCTTCTGTGCTCTACTGTGCTGTATTATGTTCTGCCTGGCTCTGGGAAGGGCAGCCATAGTGGCCTCTGCACGATAGGTTGAGATAGATTATGCATGGCTATGTTAGGTTACGTTGTGTCAGGTTAAGATAGCTTTGACTTTTGTGCTTCGCACTGCTAGTTTATGGACTGCTGCGACTTTCTTTGCGTTATCGCACTCTGCCTGTCTCCGTGGACGCCAGGAATAGTGCTCCCGGCACGTTAGGCTGAGTCATGTT
>NW_016919761.1:0-2347 GCF_001483705.2 Eufriesea mexicana
GTTATGTTACGTTTTGTGAGGTTAGGATAGTATAGTTTAGACATCTGTGCCATAATCAGCTATCCCCCGATTGCTGCGGTCCACTGTGTTCTAATATTTTCTGCTTAGCTTAGGGGATGCCAGCTGCAGTATTCGCGGCTTTATGTTCTGTTATGCTACGTTTAGTTATGTAACTTAGGTCAGGTTACGCTAGGGTATCCTAGACATTAGTAACATACACTGCCTTTCGGTGGACTTCTGCCGTCTGCGTTGCTCTACTATAATCTACTCGACTCCGGGGAGGCAAGAAATAGCGGTCGCGGCGCACCATGCTAAGTTAGGTTAAGTTTTGTTAGGTTAGGTAGGATTAAGTATTGTTAGGATAGCTTTGGCTTTCGTGCTATACAACGTTATTCGGCGTATTTCTGTGTTCCACTGTGCTCCACAACATTCTGCTCGGCTATGGGGATGCCAGGAGCAGCGGTCGCTGTACGTTATTATGAGATATGCTACGAGTGGTTAGGTTCGGATAGTGGTTCGGTTCGGTTAGGACAGGTAGTGCCAGTGTATCTACCGCCTTTGTGCTCTTCACTGTAATGCGTTGGATTTCGGCGCTCTTCTGTGCTTTTGTGCATTCATCTTGTCTTTGTGGAGGACAGCAATAGCGGTCTCGGCACGTTAGGTTGTGTAAAGCTGCGTTTCGTTAGGTTTGGTTGGGTGGGCTCGGTGTGGATTTCTTTGACTTTTGTGCTATAAACTGTCACTCGGTGGATTCCTGCACCCTACATTACTCTACTATGCCCAGCTAGACTCTGTGGTAGCGAGCAGTAGTTGCCGTTACACGTTAGGTTGCGTTAAGTTACGTTTGTTTGTGTTCGGTTTGACTGGGTTAGGATGGGATATCTTTGACTTCTGTCCTGTACACTGTAATGCGGTGCGCATATGCGCCCAGCTATGCTATAGTATGCTCTGCTACGCTCCGGGGACGCCAGTAATAGTGATCGCGGCATATTAGGTTGGGATACGGGATGTTTGGTTATGCTGTGTTAGCATTGCCTTGGTTTGGATTGTTTCGTCTTACCAGTTATACACTGCGACTCCGTGGATTTCTGTGATCTACTCTCCTCTAATGTACTCTGATTGACACTGTGGAGGCCACCAATACTTGTCGCTGCACGTTATGTTCAGTTAGATTACGTTCGGTTCGGTTAGGCTAAGTTGGGTTAGGTTAGGGTTGCTTTGACTTTTGTGCTCAACACAGGCATTCAATGGAATTCTGTGCTCTACTGTGCTCTGTCGTATTCCGCTTGTCTCTGTGGACGCCAGCAGTAGCGGTCGCGGCACTTTAGGATGCGTTATGTTACGTTTGATTAGATTAGACTAAGATAGGTTTGGTCAGGATATCTTCGCCTTTGTGCTGTTCGCTGCGAAACTGTCAGCTTCTACGCTCTAATGTCCCCTAGTACATTCTGCTTGGCTCTACGCAGGCCAGCCATAGTGGTCGCTGCACGTTATGTTGTGTTAGATTACGTTCGGTTAGGTTAGCACTTGTTTGTTTAGAATAGGATATCTACGACTTTTGTGCTCAACACGGACGTTCTATGGGCTTCAGCGCCCTAAAGTGCTCTAATATCTTCTGCTTGTCACAAGGAGTGCCAGCAATAGTGGTCTCGGTACGTTACGCTGAGCTAGGCTACGTTTGGGTAGGTTAGGTTGGGACAGGTTTGGTTTTTATACCTTCGACGTTTGCGCTTTACTCAGAAGTGCGGCGGTTTTATGCGCTCTACTGTGCTCCAGTTTATCCTACTTCGCTCTGCGGTGTCCAGCAATAGTGGTCTCGGCACGTTAGCTTGAGTTAGGCAACGTTTTGTTAGGTTATGTTAGTTTGGGCTAGTTTTTGGTAGCTCTGACTTTCGTGTTATACACTGCTATTCGGTGGAAGTCTGCGCTCCACTGTGAGCTAATATGCTCAGCTTGGCTCTGGGAAAGGCGGCAATGGTGGTCTCGGCCCCTTATGCTGTGATAGGCAACGTTTGCTTCGGTTAGGTTAGGTCAGGTTTGGTTAGGGCATCTTTGACTTTTGCTCTATACACTGCAACGCCGCGGAAGCCTGTGATCTAGTGTGCTGTAGTATATTCAGCACGGCTCCGGGCACGTCAGCAGTAGTGGTGTACGCCTGTGATATAGTGTGCTGTAGTATATTCAGCACGGCTCCGGGCACGTCAGCAGTAGAGGTGTAGGGCTAATAGGCGGAGGTAGATTGCGTTTGGCTATGCTACGTTTGGTCAGGTTAGACATGGACTGTTTTCACTTTTGTGCTATTCAATACAATGCGGTAGATTTCTACGCCCTACTGTACTCTAGTATA
>NW_016919762.1:0-1029 GCF_001483705.2 Eufriesea mexicana
CACACATGTATACATCGATCCATTCATACATTCATACATCCATCCATACATACATCCATACATCAATCCGTCCATGCATCCATTCTTCCGTACATCCAGTCACACGTACTTCCGTTCATCCATACCTCAACCCATCCAAACATCCATCCATCCATACATTCAGCCGTCCATACATCCATCCTTCCATACGTCCACACTGCCATACAACTACCCATCCATACATCCATCGATACATACATCTAACCGCCCATTCATCCATCCATCCATACATACATACATCCACACAGGCATACATCCATAAATCCTTCCATACGTACGTCTATCATTCGATACATCAAGCCATCCATACAACCGCAACATCCATACATTCATCCATATAAGCATCCATACATACATCCACTCTTCCGTCCATTCACCCATCCACTCGTCCACCCACAAATCCAAACATCCATGCTACCGTAGAAACATATATTCTTACATCCATACATCCATGCATACATACATCCGTACATCCATAACGCAAATACGGCCATACATTAATGCAACCATACATACAAACTTCCATACATTAATACATCCATCCAACCATACATCCACCCATCCATACATCCATCCAACCATACATACATCCATACATACATATATTCATCCATACATCCCCACACCCATACTTCCATAAATGCATCCATTCGTACGTCCATCATTCGATACATCCATCCATCCATCCGTACATCCGTTCATACATCTATACACGCATCCGTAGCTACATCCACCGATCCACCCATCCATAAATACATTCATCCACCCATCCATAAATCCATCCAACCATAGGCCCAGCCATCCATACATTCGTGCATCCATAAATCCGTCCATCCGCACATCCATCCGTCCATAAGTCCAACCTTCGGTACATTCATCCATCCATACATCCATCCACAAATACATACATACAAACAACCGTACATACATAAATTCGTACATCCATACGTCCATACATCCAGACATTCATACATCCATACATTCATACAT
>NW_016919763.1:0-3634 GCF_001483705.2 Eufriesea mexicana
GTTCTGGTTAGATATATTTACAATTCCCGGTACGGTAGTTGGTACGTCCACCAGTACAAAACGAAAGCCGCTTGATTATCAGTTCAGTGATGATTTAAATTGTATTTCAATCCAAGGTGGACAGAGGACTGGCCCATTATCGCTCCATACGTTGAAAAGAGTCGAGAGAGTACTGGAGGTATGCATCATCACAGTACTTTGGCCGTTGGAGCAACTTGTTCACTGATAATTTATGTTTAACAGAAATCCTAGAATAATATATAAATTATACCGTTATGGCTAATTGTATTTAGCATTGGCAGTGCGGTACACAGTACTCTCATCAGCAGAGCAATGAAGCCGTGCGTTCCACCTGCTCAACGATGACGTAGATTGTATAGCAGACCTAGAATATCAAGAGACAGAAGCGGCATAGATGGGGATATTACGGGTTGACATAGCAGTACTGTGTGCAGCCATCATAAAATTACAGCAGCCGTTGGATTAATGCATCTGCTTACGTTTGAAGTTCCACAGCAGTTATAGAATGATAATTCTGTGCATCAGCTTTGGTTAGAGATATTTAAAATACCGAGTGCGGTGTATGCATCATTCTCCAATAGACCACTGTAGCCATTCGATTAATCTGTTTTGCGATGATCTTATTAATATTGCAATTCTAGAGCAACGAAGGACCGACCAATTATCGCTCGAAGTGTTAACAACTGACGACACAGTGCCAAGTAGAGCCATTGCCTCAGCACCGTAGCCGTGGGGTCAATCTGTCCAGTGATGATTTAAGTACCAAAGTAAGTCTTGGGTAGTCAATGTATGGTATGGTTACGGCTAAACACATTTACAATTGACAGTACGGTAATTAGTACATCCATTAGGCAGAGCAGGGTAGCCGTTGGATTGCACAGTTCACTGATGGCGTTAGTTCTACAGCAATTCTTCAGTAATCAATCGTTGGATCAGTTAAGGTTAGGGATATTAACAGTTTGCAGCACTGTACCTGGCACATCCTCCATCAGAGCACTGCAGCCAATGGATTAATGTGTTCAACGAAGAATTTCATTCTGCAGCAGCTCCAGAATGACAAGCTACACATCAATTACATCGCAATGCATTATCATCTGACATAGCAGGACTGAGTGCAGCTGTCACCACGGTAACGTAGGCGTTGGATTAATTTGTTCACGGATGATTTAAGTCCTACTGCAACTTTATAATAATAAATGTGCAGTACATTTATGGCTAGAGACATTTGGATCTGATATTATGGAACTTATTACATGCACCATCATAGCACTCGTGCCTGTGTATTAATCTGTTCAACGTTGATCTAAGTTTCATAGTAATTCTAGAATGTCGAAGGACGTATCCACGGGCCCTCGAGAGATTAACTATTGAATCAAAGGTACTGAGTGCAGCCAACGTTACAGTATTGCAGCAGTTAGAATGATATCTCCATTGATGACATACATTCCACAGCAAACTTAGAAATATCAATGAATAGTACGGTTATGTCTAGAGGTACTTAAAATTGACGGTGCGGTTCGTATTACATATACAATCAGAGCACTGTAGCTGTTGGATTAATCTGTTCGCTGATGATTTATATTCTACAGCAATTCTAGAATGAAAAAATACAGATCCACCATCCCTCGAGGTATGAACAATTGACAACTCAGTACTGAGTGCAGTCACCATCACACTACTGTAGCAGTTGGAATAGTTTGTTCACTGATGGCGTTAGTTCCACAGAAAACCTAGGATAATATACATCAGTTATGGCGAGAGACATCAACAATTCACAGTACGGTAGTTGGTACACCCAACAATGGAGCACAGTAGCTGTTGGATTAGTCCGATCAGTGATGATCTTTATTAAACAAGAGATCTAGAATAATGAATGTATACATCAGTTCCGGCTAGGGAATATTACAATTCCCAGGGCGGTAGTTGGTACATCCGCCAGTAGATGACTGTTGTCGTTGGATTAATCTGTTCAGTGAAAACTTATAGCTGATTTCAATTCCAGAATATCGAAGGATTGGACTATTATCGCTCCAGACATTGAAAATTGACGAAACGGTACTGAGTATAGCAGCAATTGCTGTAACTCAGCCGAACGACTTATCTGTGCACTGATAAATTAAGTGTAGAAGCTATTCCAGAATTATCAATATACGGTGCCGTTATACCTAGAGACATATATAATTGACAGTACGATACATGGTATATGTATCAATAGAGCACTGCATCCGATGGATTAACCTGCTCAACAATTACGCATATTCCATAGCAATTCTAGAATAGCAGACGTCTCATCCGTTATAGGTCGTGATATTAGCAATTGATGTAACATTACTGCGACCAGACGTCATCTCAATGCGGCAGCCGCTGGATTAATTTGGTCACTTATTATTTCTGATCAACATTATTTCTACATTAATCACTGTACACATCAAATGTGTGTAGAGGCATTTATAATTCCCAGTATGATATTTGATGCATCCACAAACGTGGCACCATTTCCGAAGGATTAATCTCTTCAGTGATGAATTAAATTCCACTGTAATTGTGGAATAATCAAAGCATCCGTCAGTTATGCACAGAGATGCATAGTATACCCAGCACGATAGCTGGTACACCCATCTATAGGGCACTGTAGCTGTTGTATATATCATTTCTGCAATGATATAAATGCTAATGCAATCCTAGAAGGACAATGCTCTGACACATTGTCGCTCGAGATATTAACAATTGACGACACAGTACACAGTACTGCCTGCGCCACAGTAAATTAGGCGCGGGACTTGTTTGTTCCCATATAATTTTTGTTCAACAGCAATACTATAGTAGCTGAAATATACTACCTTTATGGATGCAGACATTTGCAATTGACAGTACGGTACATGGCATATCCATCAACAGATCACTGTATCCTTTGGATTAACATGTTCAATGAAGATGTGGATTGTATAACAATTCTAGAATGACAATGGGTAGACAAATTACCTATCGCGCCATTAGCAATTACACCAATCATCACGCTACTGCAACCGCTAGATTAATCTGCTCACTGGTGCTTTGCATCCCACAGTAGCTATAGAATAGCCTAGGTATACATCAGTTAGGGCTAGGGATATTAACAGCTTGCAGTACGGTAGTTGGTGCATTCACCATTAGAGCACTGTAGCCTTTGGCTTAATATGTTCATTTATGACATAATTGCAATGCAATTCTAGGGTTGTCAATATATTGTACGGTTATGGCAAGAGATATTTACGTTTGACAGTACAGATATTGGCCCCCTCACAAAAAGGGTTGTACCCGTTGTATGGACCTGTTCAATGATGACAGAGGTTCCATAGCAATTCTAGAAAGATGAAAGGCATAATTGATATAGCTCGAGATACTTACAATTGACATGACTGTAATGATTACAGCCATCATCACAGTGCTGCAGCGGCTGGATTAATATGGCAGGAGATGCTACACATTTCGTAGACTTTAGAACTATCAATGTATACATCGGTTACAGATAGACATATTTGCAACTCCCAGCGCGGTAGTTGGTACTTCTACCAACACTGCACCGTAGACGTTGGATTTATCTTTTCTGTGATGATATAAATTTCACGGTATT
>NW_016919764.1:0-224 GCF_001483705.2 Eufriesea mexicana
TCAACCTAACCTGCCGAGATCGCGATTGCTGCCCTCCATAGAGCCAAGCAAGACATACTAGAGTACAGTAAGGCGCAGAAACCGACCGAACAGCAGTGTACAGCACAAAAGTTAAAGCTACCCTAACCAAGCTTTGCACAACCCAACATAACCGAACGCAAACTGAATCAACATAACGTGCCTAGACAACTTTTGCTGGCCTCCCCAGCGCCAAGCAGAGAATA
>NW_016919764.1:278-879 GCF_001483705.2 Eufriesea mexicana
GTCAAAGCTATTCTATCATAACCTCACCAAACGTAACACAAGCAAACATAACCTAACCCATACTAAAGCGCCGGGACCTATATTTCTGTCCCCCTCAGAGCCACGCAGAATATATTTGATGAGAGTAGAGCGCAGAAATCCGTAGAATCGCTGTGTATTGTGGAAAGGTCAATGAAATCCCAACCAAACTTAACCTAACCTAACATAGCCAAACGTAACATAACGCAATATAACTTGCCGCGACCACCATTTCTGGGGTCCCCAGGAACAAGCAGAGTACGATAGAGCACAGTAGAGCGCTGAAGTCCACAGAATAGAAGTGCTGAGCTTATAAGTCAAAGCTATCCGAACCAGACCCATTCTAACCAAACACAACCAAGCGTAATCTAACTTTACCTAACGTGCGGTGCCCATTACTGTTGTCCTCCACAGAGCAAAGCAGAACATATTGTAGCAGAGGAGAGTCCCGACATAGATATGTCGCAGGGTATAGCAGAAAGGTGATAGCTAACCAAATGTGGTCCAAGCAAAACAGTCTCGACATAGATATGTCGCAGGGTATAGCAGAAAGGTGATAGCTAACCAAATGTGGTCCAAGCAA
>NW_016919765.1:0-540 GCF_001483705.2 Eufriesea mexicana
ACAATCTACACAACCAAACGTAACATATCTAAACCCAACTTGACGAGACCAATATTGCTGGCCACTGGAGTGACGAGCAGAATTTATTAGAGTAGAGTAGATCGCAGAAATCCACCGCATTGCTATGAATATCGAAAGAGACCTTATACGGTAACAAAACATGACCTAATCTACCCTAACTGAACGTAGCATAACTCAATGTGACGTGCTGCCACCACATCTGGCCTCCGTAGGGCAGAGCAGAGTGCAGTAGAGCAGAGTAGATCAAAGAACCGCAAGGAATAGCGGTGTAAAGCACAAAAGTGAATGTAGCCTATCCTAACCTAGCCAAACGTAGCATACCCAAACGTAACCTAACTCAACCTATCATGACGAGACAGCTATTAGCTGACCTCCACAGGAAAAAGTAGAGTGCACTAGAGCACCGCAGTTTGCAATGATCCTCCGTATTGCAGTGAATAGCACAAAGGTGAAAGTAATGCTGACATAACCTGACTTAACATAACCTAACTAAACGTAGCGTAACTCATCGGAGCGTGC
>NW_016919766.1:0-7028 GCF_001483705.2 Eufriesea mexicana
AACCCTCTCCAATCCTAGCATAACCAAATCGAACCATACGTGATCTAACACAACCTGTCGCGCAAGGACCACATTTGCTGGCCACCCCTGAGTCGAGCAGAGCATACTAGGGCACAGTGGAGCGCAGGAGCCCTCCGAATAGCAGTGTAGAGTACAAAAGTCACAGCTTTCAGTCCTAACGTATCCAAACGTAAGGCAATCAAACGTATCCTATCTTAGCCGTACGTGCCGAGACCACTATTGTTGGATTCCACAGAGCCATGAAGTATATACTAGAGCAGAGCAGAGCGCAGAAGGCCTCCAAAGAGCAGTTAATAGCACAAGCGTCGAAAATATTGTAACAGCACCTGGCCTAACCCAACATAAAGTATCGTAGACTAACTAAACGTAAAGAAACGAGACCATTATTGCTGGCCTCCCCAGTGACAAGCGGAACATGCAAGAACGCAGTAGAGCGCTGAAATCCGCAGGATAGCAGTGTATACCCCGAACGTCAAAGTTATGCAAACCAAATCCAAACTAACGTAACCAACCCAAACGTAGCATATATCAAACATTCACGCCAGGACCACTATTGGTGGCCTCCCCAGGGTCGAGCAGAGTTTCGTCGAGCAGAACAGAGCGCAGAAATCCACCGAATAACAGTCTATGCCAAGAAAGTCAAAGCTATCCGAACCTAACACGCACACGCGTATCCTAACCAAAAGTATCCAAACTCAACCTAACGTGCCGGGACAACTATTTCTGGCCGCCGCAAAGCAAAGCAGAATATACAAGAGAAAAGTAGAGCCAAGAAGTTGACCGCACTGCAGTGAACAGCACAAAGGTCAAAAACATCCTGTCATAACCTAACCAAACCTAACTCAACCAAACGTAGCATAACGCAACCCAACGTGCCGCGACCACTACTGCTGGCTTCCCCAGAGACAAGCGGAACTTAATACAGCACAGTAGAGCAGAGAAGTCCATAGACTTTCTGTGTTGAGCACAAAAGACGAAGCTTCCCTAACCTAACCCAACTTAACCTAATATAATCGATCGTAATCTAACAAAGCCTAACGTGCCGCGACCAGTATTGCTGGTCCCACGAGGTTAGGCAGAGCATATTAGAGTGCAGCAGGGCGCAGAAGTCCACCTCAATACAGTGTAGAGGACAGAAGTCAAAGATATCCTAACCAAACCCGTACATACCGAACCTATCCGAACGTAACATAATTCAACCTGCCGCGCTGCGGTCACAATTTCTGGCCTCACCAGAGCAAAGGAGGGCATATTAGATCACAGTACCCAGCAGAAATCCACCGAATAGCTGCTTACATCACAAAACTAAATGCTATACTTGCCTAACCTAAGCAAACATAAAACCAAACGTAACTCAACCAAACCTAACGTGTCTAGACCGCTATTGCTGACGTCCGCGCAGCCATTCAGGATATACCAGAGCACAGTAGAGCACAGAAATCCGACGCATTGCCGTGTAAAGCACAAATGTCAAAGATACCATAACCTAACATTACCAAACGCAGCTTAACTCAACATAATGCGCTGACACAGCTATTCCTGTCTTTCCCCGAGCAAAGCAGAACGCTGTAGAGCAGAGTAGATTATGCAGAATCCCTCCGAATGGCAGTGTACAGGGCAAAGGTCGAAGCTACCATCTCCTAACCTCACCAATCGTAGCATACCCAAACGTAACCTAGCCCAAACAAACTCGCAGCGACCACTATTGCTGACCTCCGCAGAGCTATGCAGAATATGTAAGAGGATAGTGGAGCGTAGAAACAGAACGCATTGCAGTGAATGTCACAATAGTCAAAGATATCCTGAACATACCTAACACAGCACAACCTAAAGAAACGTAACATAACTCAACCTAACCTACCGCGACCATTACTGCTGGCGCCCCAGATGTAAGCGGAAAATTATAGATCACGGTAGAGCACAGAAGTCCATGGAATATCTATATTGAGCGCAAAAGTCGAAGTAATCCTTGCCTAACCCAACTTAACCTAAACTAACCGAACGTAACCTAACTCAGCTTAATGTGCCGCGAACAGAATTGCTGGCCTCCCAAGTGCCAAGCTGGGCATATTAGAGCACAGTATATCGCAGAGGTCCACCGAAAAGAAGTGTAGAGCTCAAAAGTCAAATATATAGTGGCCAAACCTGACCTAACATAAACTGACCGAACGTAGACTAAGGCAATGTAACGTGCCGGAACAACCACTCGTGGCCCTCCCAGAACAAAGCAGAGCATGTTAAAGCATAGTAGAGTACAGATACCCATCGAAAAGCAGTGTACAGCCAAAAGTCAATGCTAGTTCGTCCAAACCTGCCCAAACTTAACATAGCCAAACGTAACCTAACTTAACCAATCGAGCCGGGCCCACTACTTTTGTATCCCCCTGGGCCAACGAGAATATGCTATAGCACCGCAGAGCGCGGGAATCCGCCGATTGGAATTGTAGAGCAGAGAAGTCGAAGCTATCCTCCCCTAACCTAACCAATCGTGACATGCATAAGGTTAACTTAACGCAATCTATATTGCCGCGACTAGCATTGCTGGCCACCACGGGGCCTAGTGGAGCATATTATAGGAGAGTAGAGCGCAGAAATCCGTAGAATCGCAGCGTCAAGCAGAAAGGCCGAAGCTATCCAAACCTAACCAAAGCAAACATAATACAACCGCACGTAGTCTATCTCAGTCTAACGTGCCGAGTTCACTATTACTGATATACCCAGAACAAAGCAGATCATACCAGAGCATAGTAGACCGCAGAAATCCACGGAACAGCAGCCTACAACACAAAAGTTAAAACTACACCAACAAAGCTTAGCCCAACCGAAACTAACCGAACGTAACCTGACTCAACGTAACGAGCATAGACCACTAATGCAGACCTTCCCAGATCAAAGCTGAAAGTATTAGAGCACTTCTGTGCCCGGAAATCCTCCAAATAGCATACTATCGCACTAAAGTCAAGCAGTCCTCTCCTAACCTAACCAACCGTAACATAGCCAAACGTAACCTGACACAACATATCGCGCCGTGGCTACTGTTGCTGACCTTCAATCTAAAATATTAGAGCACTGTAGCGTGCAGTGGACCACCTAATTGCAGACCATATCACTAAAGTTAATGCTACCGTCTCCTAACCTATCCAACCGCAAACTAACCAAAAGCAACATAACTCAGCCTATCGCGCCGCGACGGCTATTGCTGGCATCCACCGAGCCGAGCAGAGCACATTAGTCGGAAGTAGTACGCAGGAATCCATAAAATGGCAATGAATATCAGAAAAGTCAAAGCTACCCAAACCAAACCCATATCCCAAACAAAGAGAACAGAAACATACCGCATAACTAAACCTAACGTACCGAGACGACCACTGCAGGCCTTCCCAGAATGAAGCTGAAAATATTATAACACAGTAGGGCGCAGGAATCCACCTATTAGGACACTATAGCGCCAAAGATAATACTACGCCTTCCTAGCATAGCCAAACGTAACACAACCGAACGTAATCTAACTAAGCCTAACGTGCCGCGACCATTATTGCTGTCCTTCCCAGGGCCAAGCAGAACACACTAGTGGAGAGCAGAACGCAGAAATCCATTGAATCTCAGTGTATATCAGGAAAGTCAAAGCTACGTAAACCTAACCCAAACTAACAGAACATACTCTAACGTAGCGCAACTCAACCTAACGTGCCGAAAACGCTATTGCTGCTACGCCCCCCCCCCCGCCGCAGAGCCAAGCAGGACATGCTAGAGCACAGCAGAGCACAGAAGTGTTCCGGATATCAATGCGCAGCACAAAAGGTTAATCTATCCTAACATGGCTTAACACAACCTAGCCCAACCGGACGTAACCTGACCCAATGTAACGTGCCGAGACCACTATTTCTGGCCTCCCCGACGCCAGGCTGAAAGTAATAGAGCTCTGTAGGTCGCAAAAATCCAACTAATTGCTGACTATGGCACAAAAGTCAAACCTAACCTCTCCAAACCAAACCGATCGTAACGCAGCCGAGCGTAACGGAACTAAAGCTATCGTTCCGCGACCACTGCTGCGGGCCTACCCAGAGCAAAGTGGATCACATTTGTGGAGAGTAGAACGCAGAAATCCATTGAACCGCAGGGTATATCAGAAAAGCCAAGGCTACCCAAACCTAACCCAAACCAACAGAACTTAATCAAACAAAGCCTAACCGAACCTAACGTGACGACACGGCCATTGCTACCCCCGCCAGAGCCAAGCAGGGCACACTAGAGCACAGTGGAGCGCAGAAATCCCACGTATAGCGGTGTTCAGCAAAGAAGTTGATGCTCCCCTAAACAAACTTAGCCTAACCCAACAGAACCGAACGTAACATGACTAAACAGAACGTGCCGAGACAGCAATTGCTGCCCTCCCCACAGCCAAGCAGGGCATACCAGAACACAGCAGAGCGCAGAAATCCACCGCACAGCAAAGTACAGCACAAAGGCTAAAGCTACCTGTGTCAAACTTAGCCTAACCAAACCTAATCGAAAGTAGCATTCCTCATCAAAACGCGCGGAGACAACTATTGCTAGCCTTGCCAAGGCCAAGCTGAGAACAGTAGAGCACTGTAGGGCGCAGAAACCCACCTAGTAACCGACAATAGCACTAAAGTCAAAGCTATCCTCTCGAAACCAAGACAATAGAAATATAACCAAACGTAAGGTAACTCAACCTAACGTGCCGCGAACACTATTCCTGTCCTCCCCGGATCCAAGCTGGACATACTAGAGCGCAGTAGAGCGCAGAAATGCACCGAATAGCAGCGTACAGCGTAAAAGTTGAAGCTGTCCTGTCCTAGCTAAGCCTAACCCAATCTAACCAAAAGTAATCTGACGAAGCATAACATACCGGCACTCCCAGGGCGAAGCAGAAAACATTAGAGCACGGTAGGTTCCAGAAACTCACCTTAGGGAAGAATATAGCGCTAAAGGCACAGCTACCCTCTTCTAACCTAGTGAATCGAATCATAACCGAACGTACCATAGCTTACTCTGACGTGATGCGAGCACTATTACTGGCCTCCCCAGAGCAAATCAGGACATGCTAGAGTGCAGTAGAGCGCAGAAATCCACCGAACAGCAGAGTACAGCACAAAAGTTAAAGATACACCGACCAAACACAGCCTAACCCAACCTAACCAAGCTTAACATAACTCAACATAACGTGCCGACAATACAGTACCTGGCCTTCCCGTAGTCAAGCTGAAAATAAAAAAGTACTGCAGGTAACAGGAATCCACCTAATAGCAGTCTATACCTCTAAAGTCAAAGCCATCCACTCCTAACCTAACCAACTGTAACATAACCGAACACTGCCCATCTCGACCTAACGTTTCGCGAACACTATTGTTGGCCTCCACAGAGACAAGCGGAACACGTTAGTGGAGAGTAGAACGAGGAAATCCATATAATCGCAATTTATATCCGAAGAGCAAAGCTACCCAAGCCTAACCAAAAACAATGGGACATAACCAAACTTAGCCTGACACAACCTAATATGCCGAGACCGCTACCTCTACCCACCCCAGAGCCAAGTAGGACATGGTGGAGCACAGTAGAGCGCAGAAATCCGCTGGAGAGTAGTGCATAGCACAAAAGTCAAAGAGATCCTGGAAAAACTTAACCTGACCCAACCTAACCGAACGTAGCCTGAAACAATGTAGCGTGCAGAGGCCACAACTGCTTCTCTTCCCACAGCCAAGCGGCAGGCACTAGAGCACACTGTGGCGCAGGAAACCACATAATAGCAGACCATAGCACTAATGTCAAAGCTATCCCCTCCTATCCTTGCAAATCATAACACAACCAAACGTAAGCTAGCACAACATATCGTGTCGCGACCTCTATTGCTGGCCTCCCCAGAACGAAGCAGAACACATTAGTGGAGGGTAAGACGCAGAAGTCCATAGAATCATGGTGTACATCGAAAAAGTCAATGCTACCCAAACCAAACCCAAACCAACAGAACATAGCCAAACATAGCCTAACTCAAACTAAGCTGCGGCGTCCACCATTGCTGGCCTCCCCTGAGCCATGTAGAATACAGTAGTAGAGAGTAGGACGTGGAAATCCATAGAATCGCAGTATATATCAGAAAAGTCGAAGTTCCCCAATCCTCACCCAAGCCAACCGAGCAGAGCCAAACATTGCCTAACCCAAACTAACGAGCGGAGACCGCAATTGCTGCGCTTCCCATGTCCAAGCAGGACATACTAGAGCACCGTAGGGCGCAGAGGACTACCAAATAGCAGTGTACAGCACAAACGTTAAAGCTATCCTGACCAAACTTAGCCTGACCCAACCTAACCAATCGAAGCTTGACTCAACATAACGTGCAGAGGCCACTATAGATGGCCTTCCCAGAGCCAAGCTGGAAGCATTAGAGTACTGTATTGCGCAGAAATCGACTTAACAGGAGACTATAGCACTAAAGCCAAAGCTACCCTCTCCTAACGGAGCTTATCGTAACATAAGCAAACATATCATTACTCAGCCTAACGTGCCGAGACCGCTATTGCTGGCCTCCCCATCGCTGAGCAGAGCATATTAGAAGAGCGTAGAGCGCAGAAGCCATAGAATGCCAGTGTACAGAGCAGAAGCCAAAGTTTTCCAAACCGAACCCAAAGAAACCTGATCTAACCAAACGTAACTTAACTCAACATAACGCGCCGCAGCCATAATCTCTGGTTTCCCCAGTGCAGAGAAGAGGATATTAGATCACAGTAGAGCGTAGAAATCCACCGGATAGCTGCGTATAGCGCAAGAGTAAAAGCTGTCCGTGCCAAACACAACCAAACGTAGCATAACCAAGTGTAACAGGACTCAAACCGACGTGCGGCGACCACTATACATGGCGTCCCCAGAGACAAGCAGAATGTCATTGCGCACAGTAGATCGCAGAAATAAAGAGAGCAGCAGTCTGTAGCGCAAAGGTCATTGCTATCCTAACCTAATGCAACGCAATCTAACCAAGCCAAAATTAT
>NW_016919767.1:0-210 GCF_001483705.2 Eufriesea mexicana
GTATCTTTTCCCCTTATGTATGCAAGAAAGTTAGGTCGCCACGATATTATTCGAGAAGGTCAAGAGAATTGAATTTTCCAGCCAGATTCCATAGCATCGCAATGACTATAGCACGCCAATAGGATATTTCTTCCTTATTTATGCAAGAAAGTTAGCCCACCACGATATTAGCCGAAAATGTCAATAAAATACTATTTTCCTGCTAGATGC
>NW_016919767.1:302-506 GCF_001483705.2 Eufriesea mexicana
CGAAAATATCAATAAAATCGAATTTTGCACGCAGATTATATAGAATTGCAGTGGCTATATCATGCCTATAGTATCTTTCCTCCATATTTACACAAGTGTGTTTCCGCTCCACGATATTAGTCGAAAATGCCAATAAAATTCAATTTTCCATCCAGATTCTATAGCATTGCAATGGCTACAGCGCGCCACTAGTATCTGTCCTCC
>NW_016919768.1:0-7800 GCF_001483705.2 Eufriesea mexicana
GGATGGATGTACGTATGGGTGTTTGTATGGATGTATGGATGCATGTATGTATGGATGTATGGATGTGTGTACGGATGTATGTTTGGATTTATCTATGTATGTATGTATGGATGTGTGTATGGATGTATGTGTGGATGCATGAACGGATGTATGTAAGGATGTGTGTATGTGTATATGTATGGATGTATGGATGTACGCATGGATGTATGTATGGATGGGTGGTTGTAAGGTTGGACGGATTTAAGGATGTATGGATGTGTGGATGTATGGACGTATGGATGAATATATGTATGGGTGTATGTATGGATGTATTTATTGATGTATGTATGGATGTATGGATGGATGGACGAATCGGTGGATGGATGTATGGATGGATATATGTATGGGTGGATTGAGGTATGGATGGGCGGCTGTACGGATGTATGGTTGTATGGATGTATATATGTATATATGTATGGATGGATGGCTGTGTTGATGGATGGATGTATGCATGGATGTATGAGTGGATGTTTGTATGCATGTATGTATGTATGTATGGACGGATGTATGGAAGTATGGATGAATGGGTGCATGTACGGATGGATGTGCGAATGGACGGATGTATGGATGCATGAATGTATGGATGGAAGGATCTATGGTTGGATGGATTCATGGATGGGTGGATGAATGGATCTATTAATGGGTGGATAAATGGAATTATGGCTTGGTGGATGGGTGGATTGTTGTATGGCTGTGTCGATCGATGGATGTATGGATGGTTGGACGTATGGATGGATTGGTGTATGGTAGGATGAAAGTACGTATGGCAGTATGGATGGATGGATGTATGCATGGATGAATGTATGGTTGTTTGTATGGATGTATGTATGTATGTATGGACGGATGTATGGAAAGATGTGTGTATGGAAGTATGTATGGACGAATGTATTTGTGTATATATGGATATAAGTATTTATGTATGTATGGATGTATGGATGGGTGGATGGATGTATTGTTGTATGGATGTATGGATCGATGTATGTATGGGTGGGTGGATGTATGGATCGATGGATGTATGGACGGATGTATGTACGGATGGATGCATGAATGGCTGGATGGGTTTATGGATGCATGGATGTGTATATGCATGTATGGATGGGTGGATGGACGTATGAATGAGTGGATGTGTGGATGGATGGATGTATGTTTGTTTGTATGGATGTATGTATGGATGTATGTATGGTTGGATGGATGTATGGGTGTATGGATTTATGGATGTGTGGATGTATGGATGTGGGGATGGGTGAATGTATGGATGTATGGATGTATCGATGTATATATGTATGGATGTATGGATGGATGGATGTATAGATGGATGGATGTATAGATGGATGGAAGTACGGTTTGCTGGATTTATGGATATATGGATGTATGGATTTATGGATGTATGTATGGATGGATGTATGGGTGGCTGAAGGTATGGATGCATGTATAGATGTATGTATGGATGTATGGAAGGATGGATGGTTGGATGGACGTATGTATGGATGGACGCATTTATGGATGGATGGATGAACGGATGGATGTACGGGTGGATGGATGTGTGAATGGATTGAGGTATGCATTGACGGATGCACGGATGTATGGATATATGGATGTATATATGTATGGATCTATGTATGGATGGATGTATGGATGGATGGTAGTATGGATGGATGGATATGTGGATGTACGTATTTATGAATGTATGGATGTATGGTTGGACGGATGTACGGTTGGCTGGATGAATGGATGTATGGTTTTATGCATGCATGTATGTATGAATGTATGGATGTAAGGATGTATGGATGTATGGATGTATTCCTGTACGATTGTATGGATGTACGGATGTGTGGATGTATGGATGTATATATGTATGGATGTATGGGTGGATGGATGTATGGGTGTATGGATGGATGGATGTATTGATGGCTGCATGTGTAGATGGCAGGTTATATGGATGGATGGATGTATTGATGAACAGATGTATGGATGCATGAATGTATGCTTGTATGGATGTACGTATGAATGTTGGTATGGTTGTATGGATGTATGTGTGGAAGGATGTATGTATGGATGTATGTATGGACGAATGTACTTGTGTATGCATGGATTTATGCATTGATGTATGTATGCATGTATGGATGGACGTATGGATGTATGTACGGATGTATGTATGGATTTATCTATGTATGTATGTATAGATGTGTGTATGGATGTATGTGTGGGTGCATGGATGGATGTACGTATGGATGTATATGGGTGTATGTATGGACGTATGTATTTACGTATGGATGTATGTGTGTATGGATGTATGTATGGATGGACGGATGTATGGACGTATGGATGTACGGGCGTATGTACGGATGTGTGTATGGATGTGCGGATGTATGCATGTATGGCTGTATGAATCGATGGATGTATGGATGTGTGGACGTATGGACGGATGGGTGTATGGAACGCTGGAAGTACTGATGGATGCATGTATGGATGGATGGCTGTATCGATGGATAGATGTATGCATGGATTTACGCATGCATGTTGTTATGGATGTATGTATGTATGTATGGACGGATGTATGGAAGTATGGATATATGGGTGTATGTACGGATGGATGTGGGGATGGACGGATGTATGGATGTATGAATGTATGGATGGATGGATGAATGGTTGGATGGATTAATGGATGGGTGGATGAATGGGCTTATGGATGTGTGCATGGATGGATTGTTGTATGGATGTATGGAACGATGGATGTATGGAACGATGAATGTATGGATGGATGGATGTATGAATGGATGGATGTATGGAACGATGTATGCACGTGTCGATGGATGTATGGCTGGATGGATTTATGGATGTATGGATGTGTATATGCATGGATGTATGGATGGATGGATGTATGAATGGGTGGATCTATGGATGGATGGATGTATGGATGTATGTATGGATGTATGTATGGATGGGCGTATGGGCGGATGGATTTATGGATGTGTGGATGTATGGATGTATGGATGGATGGATGTATGGATGGATAGATGTGTGGATCGATGCATGTATTCATGGGTGCTTGTATGGATGTATGCATGTATGGTTCGTTGGATGTATCGATGTGTGGATGTATGGATGGATGGATGTATGGCGAAATGGACGTATGGATGGATGTATGGACGTTTGTATGGATGTATGTATGGATGTATGTATGGTTGCATGGAAGTATGTATGTGTGGATATATGTAAGTGGGGATGGGTGGATGTAGGATGGATGGATGTATGGAAGGATGTATGTACCGATGGGTGGATGTATGGATTGTTGGATCTACGGATGGTTGGATCTATGGATGTATGGATGTATGAATGTATGGATGTATGGTTGGACGGAAATGCGGATGGATGTTTGTATGGATGTATGTATGTATGTATGTATGGGTGGATGGATGGATGGATGTATCGGTGTATATATGTATGCATGTATGGATGGATTGATGTATAGGTGGATGGAAGTACGGATTGATGGATTTATGGATATATGGATGTGTGGATGTATGGATATGTTTATGGATGTACGTATGTTTGGATGAACGTAAGGATGCATGTATAGTTGTATGTATAGATGTATGTATGGGTGGATGGATGAATGGACTATTGGATGTACGGGTGGCAAGATTTATGGATGTATGGATGTGTGGATGTATGGATTCATGGATGGACGTTTGGATGAACGGATGCATGGATGGATGGATGGGTGTATGGATGAATGTATGAATGTATGTATGAATGTATGTGTGGACGTAGTTAAAGATGTATGTATGGATGTTTCTATGGGTGTATGTACGGACGTATGCATGGATGTATGGATGGATGTATGAGCGGATATGTGTATGGATGTATGGATGCATGTATGGAAGGGCGTATGAATGGATGCATTTATGGATGGATGTATGGATGTACGTACGGATGTCTGAATGGATATATCTATGGATGTATGTATGGATGTGTGGATGTATGGATGTATGGATGGATGTATATATGGATGGGCGGACGGATGAATGGATGTATGGACGTATGGGTCTATGTACGGATGTATGTATGGATGTGCGGCTGCATGTATGTATGGCTGTATGGGTCGATGGATGTATGGATGGATGGAGTAATGAATGGGCGGGTGTATGGATGGATGGATGTATGGATGGATAGATGTATGGATCAATGGATGTATGAATAGGTGTTTGTATGAATGGAGGGATGGATTGTTCGATGGATGTATGGATGGGTGTATGTATGGATGGATGGATGTGCGGCAAGCAGGATATATTTATGGATGTATGAATGGATGAATGGTTGTTTGAATGTATGGGTGTATGTATCGATTGAGGTATGGATGGACGGGTGTACGGATGTATGGCTGTGTGGATGTATATATGTATGGATGAATGGACGTATGGATGAATGGATGTATATATGAATGTATCTATGGATGGATTGATGAATGATTGGATGGATGTGTGGAAGGATGGATGTATGTATGTATGTATGGATGTTTGGATCGATGTATGTATGGCAGGATGTGTGTATGTATGGATGGTTGGAAGAACGGATTGATGGATTTATGGATACATGGATGTGTGGATGGATGGATGTTTGTATGGATGTATGTATGTATGAATGAATCTATGGATTTATGTACGGATGTATGTATGCATGGATGGATGGATGGATGGATGGGTGGACGTGTGTGTGCATGGATGCATTTATGGATGGATAGATGGATTGGTTAATGCATGTGTGGGCATATGTATGTATGAATGTATGTATGTAAGTTTGTATGGATGTATGCATGAATGGATGTATGGATGTATGGATGTATGGACGTATGGATGTGCGAATGTACGGATGTACGGATGTATGGATGTATGAATGGATGAATGGATGTACTGATGTATGTACGGATGAATGGATGGATGGATGGATTGGTGGATGGATGTATGGATGGAGAGATGTATGGATCGATGGATGTATAAATGGGTGGATGTATGGATGGATGAATGAATCGAAGGGTGGACGTATGGATGGATGAATGAATCGAAGGGTGGACGTATGGATGTATGGATGTGCGGATGGACGGATGTATGGATGTATGAATTTATGGATGGTTGGGGGGTGTATGTGTGTATGTATGGGTGTATATAAGGATGTACGTATTATTGTATGTGTGAATGTATGCATGAATGAATGTATGAGTGTATGTATGGACATATGTACTGAAGTGTGTATGGATGTATAGATGGATGGATGGATTGGTGGATGGATGTATGGATGGAAGGGTGTATGGATTGATGGATGTACGGATGTGGTGATGTGTGGATGGATGAATGTATGGATGTATGCATGGACGTATGTATGGATGTTTCTATGGAAGAATGCATGGATGTATGTAAGGATGTTTGTATGGATGTATGTATGGGTTCATGTATGGATGCATGTAAGGTTGTATGTATGAAAGTGTGTATGAAAGAATGTATGAGTGTATTTATAGATATATGTACTGACGTGCGTATGGATGTACAGATGGATGGATGGAATGATGGATGGATGTATGTATGGATGTTTGCATGGATGTATGTATGGATGATTGTATGGATGTATGTATGGATGTATTTATGGTTGTATGTAAGGATGTGTGTATGGATGTATGTATGAATGAATGTATGGATGTAATTATGGTTGTATGTATGGATGTGTGTATGGATGTATGCATGGATGTATGTATGGATGTTTGCATGGATGTATGTATGGATGTATGCATGGATGTATGTATGATTGTATCTGTGGATGTATGTTTTGATGTATGTATGGATGTATAGATAGATGGATGGGCTGGTGGATGGACGTATGTATGGATGGATGTAGCGATCGTTGGATGGATGGATGGGTTTAAGAATGGATGGGTTGATGATTGGATGGATGGATGTATGGAACGGTAGATGTATGTCTGAATGGATGTGCGGGTGGATGAATGGATTGGTGGATGAACTAAAGAGCGGGTGAAAGGAAGGGTGGAGGAACGGATGCATGTATGGTGGAAGGGCGTATGTTTGGATGCATGTATGGATGGATGAATGAATGGATGGATGTATAGATGTATGTATGGATGTATGTATGGATGTATGTATGGAGGTATGTATGGTTGGATGGATGTACTGATGGATGGATTTATGGATGTGTGGATGTATGCATGTATGGATGGATGGATGTATGGATGGACGTATGTATGGATGGATGCATTTATGGATGAATGAGTGAATCGATGGATGTATGGATGGATGAATGGATGTTTGGATGGATGTATTTATGGATGGATTTATGTATGGAAGGATGGATATATGGATGGATGTATGTTTGGGTGGGTAGATGTATGGGTGCGTGGATGTATAGACGGGTGTATGTATGGATGGATGGATGTGTGAACGGATTGAGGTATGGATTGACGCATGCACGGATGTATGGATGTATGGATGTATATATGTATGTATGTATGTATGTATGGTTGTATGATGGATTTATGGATATAAGTATTTATGTATGTATGGATGAATGGTTGGACGGATGTACGGTTGGATGGATGAATGGATGCATGGATGCATGGATGTATGCATTTATGAATGTATGGATGTGTGGATGTATGGATGTGTGGATGAATTGGTGTACGAAAGTATGGATGTACGGTTGTGTGGATATATGGATATATATATGTATGGACGTATGGATGGAAGGATGTATGTATTGATGTATGTATGGATGTATGGATGGATGGATGGACTGTTGGATGTATATAAGGACGTATGGGTGTATGTACGGATGTATGCATGGATATATCTATGGATGTATGTATGGATGTATGGAAGGATGTGTGTATGGATGTATGTATGGCCGAATGTAGTCGTGTTTGTATGGATGTACGTGTTCATGTATGTACGGATGTATGGATGGACGGATGGATGGAATGTTGTATGGATGTATGGATCGATAGCAGTATGGACGGGTGGGTGTATGGATGGAAGGATGTATGGATGTATGTACGGATGTATGTATGGATATATCTATGGTTGTATGTACGGATGTATGGAAGGATGTGTGTATGGATGTATGTATGGACGAATGTATTTGTGTTTGTATGGATGTATGTATTGATGTATGTATGAATGTATGGATGGATGGATGGATGGATTGTTGTATGGATGTATGGATCGATGAATGTATGGACGGGTGGATGTATGTATGGATGGATGTACGGAAGGATGTATGTACGAATGTATGGATGTACGGATGTACATACGTATGGATGTATGAATGAAAGAATGTATTGATATATGGGTGTATGGATGGATGGATGTATGAAAGGATGTATGTATGGATGGATGGATTTGTGGGTGTATGGTTTTATGGATGTATGAATGTACGGATGTATGGTTGGACGGATATACAGATGTATGGATGCATTATTGTATGTTTGTATGGATGTGTATATTGGAGTATGTGTGGATGTATGAATGGATGAATGTATGGATGTGTGTATGTGTGTATGAGTGGATGTATGGATGGATGTATGTATGGATGTGTGTATGGGTGTATGTATGGATGTATCGATGTACGCATAGATGTATGTACGGTTGGATGGTTGTATGGTTCGACGGATTTATGGATGTATGGATGAATTGCTGTATGGATGAATGGCTGTATGGATGAATGGATGTTTGGATGGATGTATTTATGGATGGATTT
>NW_016919769.1:0-352 GCF_001483705.2 Eufriesea mexicana
CTCCTTATTTATGCAAGGAAGTTAGCTCATCTCGATAGTAGTCGAAAACGTCAATGAAATTCAATCTGCCAGGTACATTCCATATCATTGCAATGGCTATAGCACGCCAAAAGAATATTTCCTCCTTATTTATGCAAGAAAGGTAGCGAACAAGAATATTATTCGAAAATGTATATAAAATTGAATTTTCCGGCCAGATTCTATAGCATTGCAATGGTTATGGCTTGCCAATATAATGTTACCTCCTTGTTGATGCAAGAAAGCTAGCTCACCACGATATTAGTCGAAAATGTCAATAAAATTGAATTTTCCAGCCTGATTCTACAGCATTTCAGCGGGTATAGCACGCCAA
>NW_016919770.1:0-295 GCF_001483705.2 Eufriesea mexicana
ACCAGACCTGAATTCACCTGACCTAACCTGGAAGGGCCTAACCTGCCCTGACCTGAAAGGAACCGTCCCGTCATGACATGACCCAACCTGACCTGAGCAGACCTGGCCTGACCTGACCTGACCTATCCTTCCTGACCTGACCTGTCCTGACCTGACCTGACCTGACCTGACTTGACATGTCATGACCTGGCCTGACCTGACCAGACCTGACCTAATCTGACCTAACCTAACTTAACCTAACCTAACCTAACCTGTCCTATCCTAACTTTGTAAAACCTATCCTAGCCAAACCTAC
>NW_016919771.1:0-996 GCF_001483705.2 Eufriesea mexicana
TGTAGGGGGGTATGCATGGTTGTGTGGATGTACGTACGGATGGATGAGTGCATGGATGGGTGGCTTTATGGATGTATGGATGTGTGGATGTATGAATGTATGTATGGATGGATGTATGGATGGATAGATGTATGGATCGATGGATGTATGGATGGGTGGTTGTATGGCTGGATGGATGTGTGGAAGGATGGGTGTATGGATGGATGAATGTATGAACGTATGTATTGATGTACGTATGGATGGATTGAGGTATGTATGGTTGGATGTACGGATGAATGGTTGTACGGAAGAATGGGTGTATGGATGAATTATGGTATGGATGTATGTATGGATGGATGGATGCAAGTATGAATGGATGGATGTATATATGTATGGATGGATGCAGGTTTTGATGGATGGATTTTTGGATGTATGGATGCATGAATGTTTGGACGTATGAATGAGTGTATGTATGGATGGGTGGATGTATGGATGTATGGATGTATGGATGTATGCATTTATGTATGTACGTATGTGTGAATGAATGGGTGTAGGAGTGTATGGATGTATGCAAGTATGGATGTATGGATGAATGGACGTATGGGTGTACGAATTTATGGATGTACGAATGAATGGATGTATGGATGGATGGATGGATGTATGGATGTACGAATGTATGGATATACGGACGTATGGATGTATGGATGTATATCCGTAGGGATGTATGGATGGATGGATGTATGAGTGGATGGAAGTACGGATGAATGGCTCTATGAATGGATTGTGGTATGGATTGGTGGATGTATGTATGGATGGATGACTGAATGTATGTATGTATGGATGTATATATGTATTGGTGTATGGAATGAAGCATGTATGGATGGATGGTGGTATGGCGGATGGATTTGTGGATGTATGGATGTATGAATGTATGGATGTATGGATGAATGGATTTATGTATGGTCGAATGTATGGATGAATGGATGTATGGATGTATGCATGTATGGATGTATGTAT
>NW_016919772.1:0-222 GCF_001483705.2 Eufriesea mexicana
CAAGTCTGGTAAGGGTAGACCAGGTCAGGCCAGGTCAGGTCAGGACAGGTCAGGTCAGGTCAGGTCAGGTTAGGTCAGATCAGTCAGGTCAGGTCACGTCACGTCAGGTCAGGTCATGTCAGATCAGGTCAGGTCAGGTCAGGCCATGTCTGGCCAGTCCAGATCAGGTCAGGTCAGGTCAGGTCATGTCAGGTCAGGTCATGTCAGGTCAGGTCAAGTCTG
>NW_016919773.1:0-868 GCF_001483705.2 Eufriesea mexicana
TCCATGCATACATCCACACGTTCATCCATACAAGCATGCGTACATTCATCCATGCATACATCCGTACATTCATCCATGCAAACATCCATACATACACCCGTTCTTCTGTCCATCCAGCCATTCATTCATCCACCCACACATCCATACATCCATGCATTAGTACAACCATACATTCGTATATCCATACATCGATACATACGTACATCCATACATCCACACATCCATACATCCACAAATCCGTCCAACCATACAACCATCCATCCATACATCCAACCATACGCACATCCACACATCCATACATCCTCTCTTTCATACATCCATCGATCCATAAATCTATCCATTCTTACACCCATCCATGTATACATCCATATATCCACACGTCCATACACACATAAACCCGTCCATTCGTACTTCCATCATTCGATACATCCATCCATCCATACATCCATTCATATATAAAGCCATACATTCATAAGTCCGTACGTTCGTCCATCAGTACGTCAATTCATCCACAATTCCAGCCATCCATACAGCCATCCATCCATACAAACATCGATACATACATCCATACATCCATACATACATTCATCCAAACATCCACCCATCCATACATCCATCGATCCATACATCCTTCCATCCATACATCCATCCATCAATCCATCCATCCCGCCATGCATTCATACACATATCAATACACAGATCCATACATACACCCATACATTCATTCATAAATACATCCATACATACGTACTTACATCCATCCATACATAGATACATACATACGTAGCTCAAATACATAGATACGCTCAAACATACAAACATACGTACGTCCATACATTCAAACGTCCATCCATCCATACCTCTATCC
>NW_016919774.1:0-1090 GCF_001483705.2 Eufriesea mexicana
CCGCGACCACACTTGGTGGCCTCCTAAGAGCCGAGCAGAAAATAGTGGCGCACTGTCGAGCGCAGGGGTCTACCCGAAGACAGTGAATAGCACGAATGCCAAAGCTACAATTACCGAACATAGTATAACCCTAGCTAACCATACGTAACGTAACTCAACCTAACGTGTATAGACCCATACTGCTGGCATTCTCAGGGCTAAGCAGAATGAAGGAGGGCGCAGTGGAGCGCAGACACCGTCCGGACAGCAGAGTACAGCACGAAAGTCTGGGTAAACCTGTTCAAGGTTAACTTAACCTGGACTAACCGAAAGTAACCTATCGCAACCTAACCTGCCGTGGCTACCATTGTTGGCCTCCCAAGATCCAAGCAGAAAACATTAGAACACTGGATTAAGCAGAAACCCGCGTATAGCAGTGTACAGCACTAAATTCCAAACTATCCCGTCCTAACATATATAACATAACCGAACGTAGCATAGACCAAACTAACGTTCCGAGACCACTATTCCTGGCTTCACAGAGCCAAACAGACTATACAAGAGCACAACATAGCACAGAACGCCGAGACCACTATTCCTGGCTTCACAGAGCCAAACAGACTATACAAGAGCACAACATAGCACAGAAGTCCACCGCATTGCTGTGTACTGCACAAAATTCAAACATGTCCTGACTAAACTTGACCAAACCTAACCTATCTGAACGTAGTTTAGCTCAACATAAAGTGACGAGACCAATATTGCTGGCAGCTCCGGAGCCAATCAGAACATATTAGAGCACGATAGAGCACAGGAATCCACCGAATAGTAGTGAAAGTTGCAAAAGACAAAGTAGCCTGCCCTAACCTAGCCGAACGTAATATAACTCAAGCTAACTTGACAAGACCGCTCTTTCTGGCCTCCACAGAGGGAAGCAGAACGTACTAGAGCACTGTCGAGTGCAGAAATCTACCGTATTGCACCGAATGGCGCAAAAGTCGAAGGTATCCTGTCATAACGAGACCCAGACTGACCTGACGGAACGTAGCATAGCACGTCACACAGTGCTGCGACCACTGCTGCAGGCGCCCCAAAGCAAGCTCAATATAGT
>NW_016919775.1:0-251 GCF_001483705.2 Eufriesea mexicana
TTGCAACTCTATAGTATCTGGATGGAAAATTCAATTTTATTTACATTTTCGACTCATATCGGGCAGAGGTAACTTTCTTGCATAAATGCGGAAGAAAGATTCTATTGGCCAGCTATGGCCTTTGCAATTCTATAGTGTCTGGATGGAAAATTCAGTTTTATTGACATTTTCGACTAATATCGTGGTGAGCTCGCATCCTTGCATGTGTAAGGAGGAAAGATTCTACTGGCGAGCTATAGCCATTGCAATGC
>NW_016919776.1:0-2085 GCF_001483705.2 Eufriesea mexicana
GAAAATTCAATTTTATTTACATTTTCGGCTAATATCGTGGTGAGCTAGTTTTCTTGCATATATAAGGAGGAAAGATCCTATTGGCCTGCTATAGCCATTGCAATGCTACAGAATCAGGCTGGGAAATTCAATTTTATTGTCATTTTCGACTAATATCGTGGTGAGGTAACTTTCTTGCATAAACAAGGAGGACAGATTCTATTGGCGTGCTACAGCTATTGCAATGCAATAGAAACAAATAGAAACAGGCTGGAAAATTCAATTTTATTGCTATTTTCGACTAATATCGTGATGAGCTATCTCCCTCGTATGCACAAGGCGTAAGAATTCTATTGGCCTACCATAGCCGTTGCAATGCTGAAGAATCTGGCTGTAAAATTCAATTTTATATACATTTTCGAGTAATATCGTGGTGAGCTAATTTTTTGCAAAAACAAGGAGGAAGGACACTATTGGCGTGCTATGGCCATTTCATTGCTATAGAATCTGCCTGGAAAATTCAATTTTAAAGACATTTTCGACTAATATCGTGGTGTGCTAATTTTTATGGGTGAATAAGCAGGAAAGATACCATTGGCGTTCTATAGCCATTTCAATGCTATAGAATCTGCTTGGAAAATTCAATTTTATTTACATTTTCGACTAATATCGTGGTAAGCTTATTTTCTTGCATAAATAAGGAGGAAAGATACTATTGGCGTGCTATAGACATTGCAATGCTATAGAATCAGGTTGGGAAATTCAATTTTATTGCCATTTTCGACTAATATCGTGGTGAGGTAACTTTCTTGCATAAATAAGGAGGACAGATTCTATTGGCGTGCTACAGCTATTGCAATGCTACAGAAACAGGCTGGAAAATTCAATTTTATTGTTACTTTCGACTAATATCGTGGTGAGGTAACTCCCTTGTACCCGTGAGGAGGAAGAATTCTATTGGCCTACAATAGCCAATGCAATGCAGTAGAATCTGTCTGAAAAATTCAATTTTATTTACATTTTCGACTAATATCGTGGTGAGCTAATTTTCTTCCAAAAACAAAGAGGAAAGTTTCCATTGGCGTGCTATAGCCATTGCAATGCTACAGAATCAGGCTGGAAAATCCAATTTTATAGACATTTTCGACTAATATCGTGCTGAGCTGTCTTTCCTAAACAAATAAGGAGGAAAGATTCTATTGACGTGCGATTGCATTGCATTACTATAGGATCTCGTTGGAAAATACAATTTTACTGACATTTTCGACTAATATCGTGGTGAGATAACTTTCTTTCATAAATAAGGGGGAAAGATTCTATTGACGTGCTATAGCCATCGGAATGCTATAGAATCTGCATGGAAAATTCAGTTTTATTGTTAATTTCTACTAATATCGTGATGTGCTAACTCCATGGTATACGGAAGGAGGATGAATTCTATTGGTCTACTATAGCCATTGCAATGCTACAGAATCTGGCTGGAAAATTCAATTTTATTTTCATTTTCGACTAATACCGTGGTGAGCTAATTTTCTAGCATAAATAAGGAGGAAAAATTCTATTGGCGTGCTATAGCCATTGCAGTGGTTTAGAATCTGGCTGGAAAATTCGATTATATTGTCATTTTCGACTAATACCGTGGTGAGCTAACTGTCTTACATAAATAAGGAGGAAAGATTTCATTGGCGTGCTGTAGGCATTGCATTGCAACAGGATCAGGATGAATAATTCAATTTTATTGCCATTTTCAACTGATATGGTGGGGAAGTATCATTCTTCCATAAATAAGGGGGAAAGATTCTATTGGCGTGTTATAGCAATTGCACTGCAATATAATTGGGCAGGAAAATACAATTTTATAGACATTTTCCGCTAATACGCTGGTGTGCTAGCTTTCTTGCTTTGATAAGGAGGAAGGACGCTATTGGCGTGCTATGGCCATTGCAATGATATAAAATCTGCCAGGAAATTTCAGTTTTATTGACATTTTCCGCTAATATCGTGGCGAGCTAACTTTCTTGCTTCGATAAGGAGGAACGACACTATTGACGTGCTACGGCCATTGCAATGCTAAAGAATCTGCCTGGAAAATTCAATTTTATAGAC
>NW_016919777.1:0-743 GCF_001483705.2 Eufriesea mexicana
GCTTGGTTTGGCTGTGTTAGGCAGCGGTAGCTTTGACTTTTGTGCTGTATACTCTCATTACGGACTCTTGTCCGCGCTACTGTGCTCTAATATGCTCTGCTTTGCTCTGCCGAAGCGAGAAGGTGAGGCAGCGATATGTAAGGCTGATCTAGATAACGTTTGGTTTGTTTATGTTATCATGGGTTAGGTTTGGAGAGCATTGCCTAACGATTTTACAGATTTCTACGCCCTACTCTCGCCTAATACGTTCTGCATGGCCCTGGGGAGGACAGAAATGATGGCCGCGCCATGCTAGATTGAGCTATATTACGTTTGGTTAGCTTACGATAGCATGGGATATGTTTGGGCATCTTTGACCTTTCCGCGATACACTGCGATTCTACGGACTTCTGCGCCCTACTCTCGTCCGATATGTTCTGCATGGCTCTGGAGAGGGCAGGAATGGTGGCCGCGGCGCGATCGGTTGAGTTATTTTACGCTTGGCTAGTTTAGGTTACGCTGGGTTAGTTTGGGTCTGCTCTGACTTTCGAAATGCAGACTCTTATTCTATGGACTTCTGCGCTTTACTGCGCACAGTCGCACCCTGTATGTGGCCCGGGAAGCCAGGAATATTGGTGGCGCAGAATAGGTTGTGCTATGCTACGTCTGGTTAGTTAAGACTTGGTTAGGTTAGGATAGGATAGCTTGGCCTTTTGTTCTATACACTGCTATTCCGCGGAATTCTGCGGCCTACTGTGCTCTAA
>NW_016919778.1:0-300 GCF_001483705.2 Eufriesea mexicana
TGTGTGAATGTACGAATGTACGGATGTACCGATGTAAGGATGCAAGGATCTCTATATGTATGGATTTATGGATGGCTGGATGTATGAGTGGATGGATGTATGGACGGATTTATGGATGGATGTTTGGGTATGCATGAACGGATGTAGGGATGAAAGGATGTACGGAAGAATGGATGTATGGATGGATTGAGGTATGGATTTATGGATGGATGGATGTACGGATGTATGTATGTGTGAATGTACGAATGTGTGGATGGACGAATGTATGGATGCAAGGATCTCTATATGTATGGATGTATG
>NW_016919778.1:393-643 GCF_001483705.2 Eufriesea mexicana
TGGATGGATAGATGTATGGATGGGTGAGAGTATGGATGGATGGATGTATGTTACGATGGATGTATGGATGGGTGGATGTATGGATGGATAGATGTGTGGAAAGAAGGATGTATGGGTGGATGTATGTATGGAAGGAAGGATGTATGACTGGATGTATGTATGGATGAATGGTTGCATGGATTGATGTATGTATGGATGGACGGTGGTATGGATGGATGGACTTATGGATGTATGGATGTATAAATGTATG
>NW_016919779.1:0-2194 GCF_001483705.2 Eufriesea mexicana
GCAGGAACGCAGGGAAAAGCAGTGCAAAGCATAAAAGTCAAAGTAGCCTATTCCAACCTAGTCAAACGTAACATACGAAAACATAACATAACTCACACAAACGTGACGGGACAAATATTACTGACCTCCAAGGAGACAAGTAGACTGTGCTAGAGCACACTAGTGCGCAGAACCCCTGCGCATTGCAGTGAAAAGCACAAGAGTCCAAGATGTCCTATCGTCACCTGACCTAACCTAAGAGGACCAAGCGTAACCTAGCTCAATCTAACGTACAGAGAGCACATTTGCTGGCCTCCCCGCTGTCGAGCAGGACATACTAAAGGACACTAGGTCGCAGAAGTCCATAGAATCGCTGTGTATGGCACAAAAGTCATATCTATATAGACTTAACCCATGCTGATATAGCTTAACCAAACGTAGCACACATGGACCTCTCTCCCCGCGGCCACCATTAGTGGCATTCCCAGAGTTAAGCATGAGGTAGCAGAGCACATTTCAGCGCATAAATGCCCCAAATAGCAGTGCATAGCACAAAAGTCTAAGTTAACCTGACCGAGCTTAACCAAACCTATTCCAACGAAACGTAACCTAACACAAACCAACATGACGAAACCACTGTTGCTGATCTCAACAGAGACAAGCAGAGTGTATTACAGCTCAGTAGTGCGCAGAAACCCGCCGCATTGCAGTGAATAGCGCAAGAGTCAGGCAAAACCTGACGTAACCTGACATTACCTGACCCATCCAAATGTTGTGTAACTAAGCATGACGTGACGAGGCTAATATTTCTGACCTCCTCACGGCCAGGCAGAGCGTACTAGAGCACATTAGAACGCTGAAATTCACCGAATTGTATCGAATAGCAAAGAAGTCAAAGTAGCATATCCTAACCCAGCCAAACGGGACATACCGAAACGTAGTCTTGCACAACCTAACATTCCGAGACCACTATTGCTGGCCCCGACACAGACAAGCAGTATGTACCAGACGAAATTAGAGCGCAGAAATCCACAGCATTGCAGTGAATTGTACAAAGGCAGTTGATACCCTAACCTACCCTGATCTAACCAAACACAACTGAGCGTAGCATAGCTCAATGCACCGTGCCGCGGCCACTGCACCTGGCCTCCACAGAGCCGAGCAAAATGTAGTCTAGCACAGTAGATCACAGAAATACTCCGAATACCAGTGTACAGCACGTAAGTAACAGGTACGCTGACCAAAGTTAACCTAGCCTAACCTAACCTAAAGTAAGAGAACACTATCTCACACGCCGCGCCCACTATTGCTCGCCTCCCCAGAGTCGAGCTGAGTATAATAGAGCAATGCAGAGCGCAGAAATACACCGAATAGCAGTCTATAGCACAAATGAGAAAGAAATCCTGACCGAGAATTCCTAACTTAGCCTAACGGAACGTATCCCCACTCCACATAACGTGCCGAGACCACTATCTCTGGCAACCCCAGCGTCAAGCAGAGCATATTGGAGGACATTATGTCACAGAGATCCGCGGAATAGGAGTGTATAGCAAAATAGTCTAAGCGCCATATCCAATCCCAGCCAAAAGTAACATAACCGAACGTATCCAAACTCAAACATACACGACGTGACCAGTACTGCTGTCCTACACAAAGGAAACCATAATGTACTAGAGCACAGAAGATCGCAGATATCCAGCAAAAACGGTGTATAGCACGAAAGTCAAAGCTATCCCAACCAAACTTATCCTAACCTAACCAGACCAAAAGTAACATAACAAAACCTGACGTGCCGCGACCACTATTGCTCCCCTCCCCAGGATCCAGCTGGTAATAGTGGAGCAACGTACAGCGCAGTAATCAACCGAATAGCAGTGCGTAGCACAAAAGTCAAGGATATCCTAACCTAGCCTGCCATAGCCTGACCAAATCAAACGTAGCATCTCTCAACATAACGTGCTGCGGCCACTGTTCCTGGCCTCCCCAAAGCCTTGCAGAATGTAGTAGAGCACAGTAGGCCGCAGAAATCCGCCGACTAACAGGGCATAGCACGAAAGTCTTGGCTTCCCTGACGAAGCAAAGCCTAACCTATCTTAACCAAACGTAACATAACACAACATAACGTGCCACGATCGCTATTGCTCGCCTGTCGTGAGTCGAGCGGGGTATAGTAGAGCAATGTTGAGCGCAGAAGCCCACCGAATAGTAGTGTATA
>NW_016919780.1:0-1588 GCF_001483705.2 Eufriesea mexicana
CTACGTTCCGTATGGTTACATATGGTCAGGTTAGGCCTTGTTATGATTGTTCCTTGTGCAATACACATTAACGCGCTGGATTTCTGCGCACTGCCGTGCTTTAGTATATTCTGCTTGGCTCTGCGCATGCCAGCAATAGTGGTCTCTGCACGCTTGGTTGTGTTGTGCTACGTTCGGTTATGTTACATTCGGTGAGATTGTGTTAGGTTGGTTTTGCCCTTTGTGCTATACATTGCTATCCGCGGAATTTTGCGCTCTGCTGTGTTCTCATCTCCCCTGATTGGCTCTGGGGAGGCCAGCAATAGTGGTCTCGGCGCGTTAGGTTGAAAAGTTTACGTATCTCCATGTAACGTATGGCTCGGTTAGGATGTCATAGCCTTGACGTTTGTGCTACGCACTGCTATTCTGTGGATATCTGCATCCTACGTTGCTCTAACATCTTCTGCTTGTCTCCGGAGAGCGCAGCAATAGCGGTCCCGGCACGTTACCTTAAGTTGGGCTGCGATTGGTTAGGTTAGATTGGGTCAGGTATGGTTGGGGTTTCTTTGACTCTTTTGTTGTAAACTGCAACGCGGTGGTTATCTGCGCTCTGTTGTGTTCTAGGATATTCTGCTCGGCTCTTGGGAGTACAGGAATAGTGGTCTCGTCATGTTAGGTTCAGTTAGGTTACGTCTGTATATGTTACGTTTGGTTATGTTATGATAGGATACTTCGACTTTTGTGGCATACAATGCCGTTCGTTGGATTCCTGCGACCTAATGTGCTTTCATATGCTGTGCATGGCACTGTGGTGGCCAGTAATGGCGGTCATAGCAAGTTAGGTTGGCGAAACGGTAAGCCTCATTTCGTTGGGTTAGGTTTCGAAAGCATGGTTAGGGTTTCTTTGACGTTTGATCAGTACACTGTGATTCTATGGATTTCGGCGCTCTACTGTCCTCTAATATTTTGTGGTTGTCTCTGGGGAGGGCAGCAATAGTGTTCCCGGCGCGATAGCTTGAGCTACGTTACGTTAGCTTAGGTTAGGTTATTAGAGGTTGGGTTAGGCTTTCTTCGACTCTTGTGCAATTCACTGCTATGCTGTGGGTTTCTGCGCACAACTGTGTTCAAGTACATTCTGCTTGTCTCTGTTGAGGCGAGCTGTAGCGGCCTCGCCATGTTAGGTTGTGCTACGTTACGTTTGGCTTTGTTACGTTTGGATAGGTTAGGGTAGGCTATATTGACTTTTGTGCTATACACTGCCATTCGGTAGATTTCTGCGCTCTAACGTGCTCTAATGTGCCCTGGTTTGCTCTGATGAGGCCAACAATGCAGGTCTCGGCACGATATTCTGAGTTGTCCTACGATTGGTGACGTTAGGTTTGGTCAAGTGTTGTTTGGTTATATTTGGCTTTTTCGTTATACGCTGCAATGGGTGGATCTCTGAGCACTACTTTGCACTAGTATATTTCGCTTGGCTCTGCGGAGGCCAGCAATATTGGTCTTTTCGAGTTACGTTGCGTTACACTACGTTCGGACATGTTAGGTGAGAACAGGTTGTGTTAGGGTATCTTCCACTTTTGCGTTATTCACTGCAATGCGGTGGATTTCT
>NW_016919780.1:2538-7343 GCF_001483705.2 Eufriesea mexicana
GTGGTCTCTGCACGTTGGTCTGAGCTAAGCTACGTTCGGTTATGTTACGCTTGGTGAGGTTAGGATAAGGAAGATTAGACTTTTGGGCTCTGCCTGCCATCCACAGATATCTGCGCTCTACTGTGTTCTAATATTTTCTGCCTGGATCTCGGTAGGACAGCGACAGCACTCGCGGCCCTGAAGGATGTGTCAGGTTGCGTTCGGTTTGGTCAGGTTAGGTCAAGCTCGGTCAGGTTAACTTAGTCCTTCTTGCTGTAAACTGTTCTCCGATGGGTTACTGCGCTCGAATGTGCTCCAATATCTCTACTTGGCCATGGGGAGTCCACCAATAGTGGTCGCGGAACGTTATGTTGTCGTAGGCTACGCTTGGTTAGGTTATGTTTGCCTGGGTTATGTTTGGATAGATATGCCTTCTGTGCTATACGCTGCGTTTCTATTTTTTCAGAGCTCCTCTGTCCTCTAGTAAGTACTGCTTGGCTCTGGGTAGGCCAGCAATACTGGTCACGGAACGTTAGTTTGGGATATGTTACGTTTGGCTGTGTTAGGACTGGACTTATCAGGACAGAATAGCTTTGACTTTTGTGCTATACACTGCTACTCGGTGGGCTTCTGCGTTCTAGCGGGCTCTAGTATATTCTGCTTGGATCTGGGGAGCGCAGCAATAGTGGTCTCTGCACGATATATTGAGATGTGCTGCGATTGGTTATATTAGATTGGGTCAGGTAAGTCTTGGGTATCTACGATTTTTTTTAATATACACTGCAACGAGGTGGATTTCTGCGTTCTGCTGCTCTGCAGTATATTCTGCTTGGATATGTGGATGCCAGCAATAGTTGCCTCGACACGATAGGTTGAGCTATGCTACGCTCGGTTGTGCTACGTTTGGTGAGGTTAGGGGGGGATAGTTTAGACTTTCGCGATATACACTGCCATCCGCCGATTTCTGCGCTCTACTGCTTTCTAGTATTTTCTGCTCGGCTTTGGGAAGGCCAGCTATAATGTTCGCGGCACGTTAGTTTGGGACGTGATACGATTGGTAAGGTTACGTTTGGATAAGCTCGGTCAGGTTATCTTTGACTTCCGTGCTATATACTGCTATCCGGAGGATTTCTGCGCTCGAATGGGCTCAGCTATATTCCGCTTGGCCCTGGTGAGGCTAGCAATAGTGGTCGCGGCACGTTATGTCGAGTTATGGTACGTTCCCTTGGGTTACGTTAGCCTGTGTTTGGTTTGGGTAGCTATCACTTTTGGGCAGTAGACTGCGATTCTATAGATTTCTGCGACCTACTGTCCTCTAATATGTTCCACTTGTCTCTGGTGTGGCAGGCAATATCGCTCATGTCACGTTATGTTGAGATACGTTACGTTTGGATAGCATCGGCTAGGTCCTGTTAGGTCAGGGTACGTGAGACTTTTGTGCTATATACTGCAATGCAGGGGATTACTGCGCTCTGCTCTGCTGTAGTATATTCTGCTTGGCGCTGCTGAGGCCAGCAATAGAGGTCGCACCACATTATGTTGCGTTAGACTACGTTAGGTTATACCAGTTTATGTCATTTTGTGTTAGGATATCTTTCACTTCTGCGCTTTGCACTGCTATGTGGTGGATTTCTGCGCTCTCCTGTCCTGTTGTATATTCTGCTTGGCTCTGTGGAGGCCAGAAGTAGTGGTCGCGGGACTTTATCTTGAGCGAGGTTACGTCTGGTTGTGTTACGAATGGTTGTGTTAGGAAGGGATAACTTTGACCTTCGTGCTATACAGCGCAGTGCCGCGGATTTCTGCGCTCTACTCTGCGCTAGTACATTTCGCTTGTCTCTGGAGAGTCCAGCAACGGTGGTCTCGGCGCGACAGGTTGAGTTATGCTACGTTCGCTTATGACACGTTTGGTTATGTTAGGACAGAGTAGCTTAGACCTTTGTGGCATACACTGCAATTCAGTGGATTTCTGCGCTCTACTCTGCTCTGGTACGTTCTGCTTGCCCGTGGAGATGCCAGACGCAGTGGTCGCGGCACGATATGTTGGGCTACGCTTGGTTCGGTTAGGACAAGTCAGTTCAGGTTAAGTTAGGAACTCTTCGACTTTTGTGATGTGCACTGTTGCACGGGAGACTTCCAATCTCTACATTGCTCTACTATCCTCTGCGCGACTATCGGGCGGCGCGCTGTGGTGACCGTGGGACGTCGGCTTCAGTTATGTCACATTCGGTTAGGTACGGTTAGGTTATGTTTGGACAGGATAGCTCTGACTTTCTTGCTATACACTGTTAATCGGTGGATTACTGTGATCTACTGAGCTTTACCACATTCTGCTCCGCTCTGCCGGTGCCAGGAGCAGTGTCAGCGGCACGTTGCTCTGATCTATTGTGCGTTTGTCTAGGTTGGGTTAGGTCAGGTTAGGTTAGGATATCTACGGCTTTTGTACTCTACACAGCTATGCGGTGGGTTTCTGAGCTCTCCTGTGCTGTTATATATTCTGCTTGGCCAAGTCGAGTCCAGCAATTGTGGTCGCGGCACATTAGGTTCTTTTAGGATACGTTCTCATACGTTACGTTTTGGGAGGTTACGACAGGGCGTTCAGACTTTTGTGCTATACACCGCCACCCATGGATTTCTGCGCTTTACTGCATTCTAATGTCTTCTGCTTGGCTCTGGTGAGGCTAGCAATAGTTGTCTCGTCATGTTATGTTGAGTTATGTTACGTTTGTGTTCGTTAGGTTTCGCTAATGTGTGTCTGGTTTTCTTTGAATTTCGTCATACATTGCTTTTCGGAGATTTTCTGCGCTCGATTGTGCTATAATACATTCTGCTTGGATCAGGGCAGGACAGCAATAGTCGTCGCGGCGTGTTAGGTTGTGTTAGGCTACGTTTGGTTATGACACGTTTGGTTACGTTATGACAGAGGAGCTTCGATTTTCGTAAAATACACAGGTGTTCTGTGGATTTTAGCGCTCTGTTGTGCTCTGATATGTTCTGCTTGTCTCTCTGGTGACCAGTGTTAGTTGTCCCGGCGCGCCAGGTATAGCTATGTTACGTTTAGTTAGGTTAGATTACGATATGGTTGGTCAGTATAGCTTTGTCTTTCGGACTGTACACTGACTTTCCGTGGATCTCTGTGGCCCAAAGTGCTCTACAATATTCTCGTCGGCTCTGTGAATGCCAGCAGCAGTGTCCCCTGCACGACATGTTGAGCTACGCTTGGTTTGGTCCGGTTAGGTTCGTTCGGGTTAGGTTAGGCATTCTTCGTCTTTTGGGCTATACACTGCCATTCAGAGGATTTCTGCCATTTACATTGCTATACCAAACTCTGCCCCGCCCTGGGGATACGAGCAATAGTGGCCGTGGCACGTAAGGATGAGCAATGTTACGCTTCGCTCGGTTAGGTCTGGCCATGTCTGGTGAGGATAGGCATGACCTTCATGCTATAAACTCTTAACTGGTGGGTTTCTGAGTTCTGCTGTGCTTTACTACATTATGGCTTCCTCTGGGGAGGAAAGGAGCAGTGGTTGCGTCACGACATCTTCTGCTATGGTACGTTTGGTTAGGTTGGGTTTGGGCACCTTAGGTTAGGACATCTACGGCGTTTGTGTTATACACTGCAATGCGGTGAGATTATGAGCTCTGCTGTGCTGTAACATATTCTGCTCAGCGCTGGGGCGGACAAAAATCGAGGTCTCGGCTCGTTAGGTTGATTGAGGCAACGTTTGGATATGTTATGTTAGTTTGCGTTAGCTCTAGGTAGCTTTGACTTTCGTGGTATAAACGGCTATCCGAAGGGCTTCAGGCTCTACTATGCTCTGCTCGATCCTGGGAAGGCGAGCACTAGCAATCGCGGTTCCTTAGGTAGTCTTATATTGCGCTCAGTCATATTACGTTTAGTCAGTTCAGTATGGGATAGCTGTGGCTTTTGTGCTATACACTGCCATTCGTCGTATTTCTACGCTCAACATTGCTCTACTACGCTCCGCTTACATCGGAGGTTGCCACTAAGAACGTTCCCCGCACGTTATCTGGCTTAGGCTGGGACTGCATATGTTAGGCTTGGTTAAGGAAGGAGAGAATTGCTATAACTTTTACGCTATGCATTGCTATTCAGTGGATTTCTCCGCTCTACTATGCTCCACTATACTCTGCTAGACTCTGCGTAGGCCAGCAATAGTTGTCGATACACGCTATTCTCAATCATTCTACGTTTTAATTGATTGGGTTGTGTTAGGTTAGGATAGGATAGCATTGACTTCTGTGCTTATCACGGCTCTCCGGTGGATTCCTGCAATCTAACTTGGTCTACTATACACTGCTCGACTATGGCGAGGCCAGTAATAGTGGTCTCGGCACGTTAGGTTGTGTTAGGCAAAGTTTGGTTGGGGTAAGTTTGTCTGGGTTAGGTAGGGATAGCTTTTTCTTTCGTGGTATGCCCTCCTGTGCGGTGGATTTCTGCTTTCCATTGTGCTCTAGTATATACTGCTTGGCTCGGCGCAGGCCAGCAACTCTAGTCTCGACGCCCTCTGTTTTGTTAGGCTACGCTCGGTTTGGCTATGTTAGGAAAGGTTGGTTTATGGAACCTCCCACTTTTGAGCTATACACTGCAGTGCGAAGCATAACTGCGCTCTACTTTGCTGTAGCATGAACTGCGTGGTTCTGGGGAGGCAAGCACGAGTGGCCTCGGTACGTTAGGCTGAGTCAAGCTACGTTCGACTGTGTTGCATATGGTTTTGTTAGGACTGGGTAGCTCCGACTGTCGAGCTGTGCACTGCGATTCTGTGGACTTCTACCCACTACTCTCCTCTAATACGCTCTGCTTGGCT
>NW_016919780.1:8184-9495 GCF_001483705.2 Eufriesea mexicana
ATTCTTCGTCTTTTGGGCTATACACTGCCATTCAGAGGATTTCTGCCATTTACATTGCTATACCAAACTCTGCCCCGCCCTGGGGATACGAGCAATAGTGGCCGTGGCACGTAAGGATGAGCAATGTTACGCTTCGCTCGGTTAGGTCTGGCCATGTCTGGTGAGGATAGGCATGACCTTCATGCTATAAACTCTTAACTGGTGGGTTTCTGAGTTCTGCTGTGCTTTACTACATTATGGCTTCCTCTGGGGAGGAAAGGAGCAGTGGTTGCGTCACGACATCTTCTGCTATGGTACGTTTGGTTAGGTTGGGTTTGGGCACCTTAGGTTAGGACATCTACGGCGTTTGTGTTATACACTGCAATGCGGTGAGATTATGAGCGCTGCTGTGCTGTAACATATTCTGCTCAGCGCTGGGGCGGACAAAAATCGAGGTCTCGGCTCGTTAGGTTGATTTAGGCAACGTTTGGATATGTTATGTTAGTTGGCGTTAGCTCTAGGTAGCTTTGACTTTCGTGGTATAAACGGCTATCCGAAGGGCTTCAGGCTCTACTATGCTCTGCTCGATCCTGGGAAGGCGAGCACTAGCAATCGCGGTTCCTTAGGTAGTCTTATATTGCGCTCAGTCATATTACGTTTAGTCAGTTCAGTATGGGATAGCTGTGGCTTTTGTGCTATACACTGCCATTCGTCGTATTTCTACGCTCAACATTGCTCTACTACGCTCCGCTTACATCGGAGGTTGCCACTAAGAACGTTCCCCGCACGTTATCTGGCTTAGGCTGGGACTGCATATGTTAGGCTTGGTTAAGGAAGGAGAGAATTGCTATAACTTTTACGCTATGCATTGCTATTCAGTGGATTTCTCCGCTCTACTATGCTCCACTATACTCTGCTGGACTCTGCGTAGGCCAGCAATAGTTGTCGGTACACGCTATTCTCAATCATTCTACGTTTTAATTGATTGGGTTGTGTTAGGTTAGGATAGGATAGCATTGACTTCTGTGCTTATCACGGCTCTCCGGTGGATTCCTGCAATCTAACTTGGTCTACTATACACTGCTCGACTATGGCGAGGCCAGTAATAGTGGTCTCGGCACGTTAGGTTGAGTTAGGCAAAGTTTGGTTGGGGTAAGTTTCTCTGGGTTAGGTAGGGATAGCTTCTTCTTTCGTGGTATGGCCTCCTGTGCTGTGGATTTCTGCTTTCCATTGTGCTCTAGTATATACTGCTTGGCTCGGCGCAGGCCGGCAACTCTAGTCTCGACGCCCTCTGTTTTGTTAGGCTACGCTCGGTTTGGCTATGTTAGGAAA
>NW_016919781.1:0-263 GCF_001483705.2 Eufriesea mexicana
CTGGCTGGAAAATCAAATTTTATTAACATTTTCTTTTAATATCTTGGTGGGCTAGCTTTCTAGCCTAAATAAGGAAGAAAGAAAGTATTGGCGTCCTATAGCCATTGCAATACTATAGCATCTGGCTGGAAAGTCCAATTTTATTAACATTTTCTCCCAATATCGTGGCGAGCTAACTTTCTTGCGTTAATAAGGAGGAAAAATTCCATTGGCGTGCTATAGCCACTGCAGTGCAACAGAATGTGGCTGGAGGATTCAATTTT
>NW_016919781.1:441-1688 GCF_001483705.2 Eufriesea mexicana
AAAAATTCCGCTGGGGTGCTATATCCGTTGCAGTGCATCAGAATCTGGTCTGAAAAATAATTATATTGTCAAGTTCGACTAATATCGTTGTGAGCTAACTTTCTTGCATAAATATATTACACAGTTCCTTCTAATGTCGGGGTGACCTAACTTTCTTGCATCAATAAGGAGCAAAAATTCCGCTGGGGTGCTATATCCGTTGCAGTGCATCAGAATCTGGCCGGAAAATATAATTTTATTGACATTTTCGAATGATATCGTGGTGAGCTAACTTTCTTGCATAAATAAGGAGGAAAGCTTCTATTCGCGAGCTATGGCCATTGCAATGCTATATAATCTGGCTGGAAAGTCAAATTTTACTAACATTTTTTCTAATACCTTGGTGAGCGAACTTTCTTGCCTAAATAAGGAAGAAAGAAACTATTGGCGTCCTATAGCCATTGCAATGCTATAGAATCTGGCTGGAAAATCATATTTTGTTAACATTCTCTCCCAATATCGTGGTGAGCTATCTTTCTTGCATAAATAAGGTGGAAAAATTCCGTTGGCGTGCTATAGCCGTTGCAGTGCTATAGTATCTGGCTGGAAAATATAATTATATAGACAGTTTCGACTAATATCGGGGTGAGCTAACATTCTTGCATAAATAAGGAGGAACGATTCTATTGGCGTGCTATAGCCATTGCAATGACATATAATCTGGATGGAAAATCCAATTTTATTAACATTTTCTACTAATATCGTGGTGAGCTAACTTTCTTGCATAAATAAGGAGGAAAGATTCTATTGGCGTGCTATAACCATTGAAATGCTATAGAATCTTCCTCGAAAATTCAATTTTATTGACATTTTCGACTAATATCGTGGTGAGGTAACTTTCTTGCATATATAAGGAGGAAAGATTCTATTGGCGTGCTATAGCCGTTGCAATGCTATAGAATCTGGTTGGAAGATTCAATTTTATTGACATTGTCATCAAATATCGGGGTGAGCTAACTTTTTTGCATAAATAAGGAGGAAAGATTCTATTTGCGCGCTGCACCCGTTGCAGTGCTACAGAAACTGGCTGGAGAATTCAATTTTATTGACATTCTCGTATAATATCGTGGTGAGGTAACTTTCTTGCTTAAATAAGTAGGAAAGATTCTTTTGTCTCGCTATGGCCATTGTAGCGCAACAGGATTTGGCTGGAAAATCCAATTTTATTGACTTTTTCGAATGATATCGTGGTGAGGTAACTTTCTTTC
>NW_016919782.1:0-316 GCF_001483705.2 Eufriesea mexicana
CCGAATAGCAGTGTACAGCACAAAGGACATACCTACCCCGTATTAACCTCTCTAAACGTAACCTAACGGAACGAAGCCTACCTGAATCTAACGAGCCGATAATACTATTGCTGGCCACCCAAAAGCCAAGCAGAGCGCTTTACAACAACGTAGATAGCAGATATAAGACGGATAGCTGTGTATAACACAAAAGTCAAAGCTAAGGATAGCAGATATAAGACGGATAGCTGTGTATAACACAAAAGTCAAAGCAATCCTCTCCTAGCCATGCCAAACGTAACACAACCAAACGTTATATATCTCTACCTAACGTGCC
>NW_016919783.1:0-492 GCF_001483705.2 Eufriesea mexicana
TTAAGCAAGGATGTCAGCTCACCACGATATTAGTCGAAAATGTCAGTATCATTTAATTTTCCTGCCAGATTCTATAGCATGAAAACGCCTATTGCACACCAACAGAATCTTTCCTCCTTATTTATGCAAGAGAGTTAGCTCACCACGATATTAGTCGAAACTGTCAATAAAATTGAACTTTCCAGCCAGATTCTATGGCATTGGAAACGCTATAGCACGCCAATAGTATCTTTCCTCCATATTTATGCAAGAAAGGCAGCTAACTACGATATTACTCGAAAATGTCAGTAAAATTGATCTTTCCAGCCAAATTCCAGAGCATTGCAATGGCTGTAGCACGCCAAAAGTATCTTTCCTCCTTACCAATGCAAGGAAGATATCTCACCACGATATTAGTCGAAAAAGTCAATAAAACTGATCTTTCCGGCGAGATTCTATAGCATTGCAAAGGATATAGCACGCCAATAGAATCTTTCCTCCTTATTTATGCAA
>NW_016919783.1:2317-3121 GCF_001483705.2 Eufriesea mexicana
CCTTATTTAAGCAAAAAAGGGAGCTCACTACTATATTAGTCGTAACTGTCAATAAAATTGTATTTTCCAGCCAGGTTCTACAGCATTGCAATGGCCACAGCACTCCAAACGGATTTTTCCTCCTTTCTTAAGCAAGGATGTCAGCTCACCACGATATTAGTCGAAAATGTCAGTATCATTTAATTTTCCTGCCAGATTCTATAGCATGAAAACGCCTATTGCACACCAACAGAATCTTTCCTCCTTATTTATGCAAGAGAGTTAGCTCACCACGATATTAGTCGAAACTGTCAATAAAATTGAACTTTCCAGCCAGATTCTATGGCATTGGAAACGCTATAGCACGCCAATAGTATCTTTCCTCCATATTTATGCAAGAAAGGCAGCTAACTACGATATTACTCGAAAATGTCAGTAAAATTGATCTTTCCAGCCAAATTCCAGAGCATTGCAATGGCTGTAGCACGCCAAAAGTATCTTTCCTCCTTACCAATGCAAGGAAGATATCTCACCACGATATTAGTCGAAAAAGTCAATAAAACTGATCTTTCCGGCGAGATTCTATAGCATTGCAAGGGATATAGCACGCCAATAGAATCTTTCCTCCTTATTTATGCAAGAGAGTTAACTCACCAAGATATAAGTCGAAACTGTCAATAAACTTCAACTTTCCAATCAGCTTCTATAGCATTGCAAAGACTATCGCACGCCAATAGAATCTTTCCTCCTTATCTATGCAAGAAAGGTAGCTCACTACGATATTGGTCGAAAATGTCAGTAAAATTGAACTTTCCAGCCAAATTC
>NW_016919784.1:0-1303 GCF_001483705.2 Eufriesea mexicana
ATAAAATCTTCCCTCCTTATTTATGCAAGAATATTAGCTAACCACGATATTTGTCGAAAATGTGACTAAAATTGAATTTTCCAGCCAGATTCTATAGCATTGCAATGGCTACAGCACGCCAAAAGCGTGCTTCCTCCTTATCTAAGCAAGAAAGTTTGATCACCACTATACAAGTCGAAAATGTCAATAAAATAGAATTTTCCAGCCATATCCTGTAGCAATGCAATGGCTACAGCACGTCAATAGACAATAGAATCTTTCATCCTTATTTATGCACGAAAGTTAGCTCACCACGATATTAGAAGAAAATGTCAATGAAATTGAATATTCCGGCCAGATTCTAAACCACTGCTATGGCTATAGCGCGCCAATAGAATCTATCCTCCTCATTTATGCAAGGAAGTCAGTTCACAACTATATTAGTCGGAAATGACAGTAAAATTGTATTCTCCTGCCAGATTCAAAAACACTGCAGTGGTTATAGCATGCGAATGGAATCTTTCCTCCATATATATGCACGAAAGTTTGCTCACCACGATATTAGTCGAAAATGACAATAAAATGGAATTTTCCAGCCGGATTCTATAGCTTTGCAATGGCTATAGCACGCCAATAAAATCTTCCCTCCTTATTTATGCAAGAAAATTAGCTCACCTCGATATTTGTCGAAAATGTCAATAAAATTGAATTTTCCACCCTGAATCTATAACATTGCAATGGCTACAGCACGCCAAAAGCATCCTTCCTCCTTATCTATGCAAGAAAGATAGCTCACCACTATATAAGTCGAAAGTGTCGATAAAATTGAATTTTCAAGCCGCATTCTATTGCCGTGCAATGGCTATAGCACGTCAATATAATCTTTCCCCCTTATTTATGCACGAAAGTTAGATCACCACGATATTAGTAGAAAATGACAATAAAATTGAATTTTCAAGCCGGATTCTATTGCCGTGCAATGGCTATAGCACGGCAATATAATCTTTCCCCCTTATTTATGCAAGAAAGTTTGCTCACCACTATATTAGTCGAAAATGTCTATAAAATTGAATTTTCAAGCCGGATTCTATTGCCGTGCAATGGCTATAGCACGTCAATATAACCTTTCCTCCTTATTTATGCTCGAAAGTTAGCTCACCACGATATTAGTAGAAAATGTCAATGAAATTGAATATTCCGGACAGATTCTTAACCACTGCTATGGCTATAGCGCGCCAATAGAATCTATCCTCCTCACTTATGCAAGGAAGACAGTTCACCACTATATTAGTCGAAAATGTCAGTAAAATTGTATTTTCCTGCC
>NW_016919785.1:0-597 GCF_001483705.2 Eufriesea mexicana
CACGCCAAAAGCATCTTTCCCCCTTATTTTCGCAAGAAAGCTTGCTCACGAAGGTATTAGTCGAAGTTGTCAATAAAATTGAACTTTGCAGTCAGATTCTATTGCAAGGCAATGTCTATATCACGCCAATAGAATCTATCCGCCTCACTTGTGCGAGGAACTTTGTTCACCACGATATTAGACGAAAATATCTATAAAATTGTTCTTTCCAGTCAGATTCTATAGCATTCCAATGGCAGTAGCACGCCAAGAGTATCTTTCTTCCTTATGTATGCAAGAATGGTTTTTCACCACAATATTAGTCGAAAATGACAATGAAGTTGAACTTTCCAGTCAGATTCTACTGGATCGCAATGGTTACAGCACGCCACATATATCTTTCCTTATTATTTATGCAAGAAAGCTTGTTCCCGAAGATATTATTCGAAAATGTCAATGAAATTGATCTTTCCTGTCAGATTCTGAGGCATTGCAGTGGCTATATCACGCCAAGAGAATTTATCCCACTCATTTATGCGAGAAAGCTTGCTCATCGTGATATCATTAAAAAATGTCAATGAAATTGAAATTTGCAGTCAGACTCTGTTGCATTGCAAT
>NW_016919785.1:1653-2108 GCF_001483705.2 Eufriesea mexicana
TCAGATTCTATAGCATTGCAATGGCTATAGCAAACCAATAGAATCTTTCCTCCTTATTTATGCAACAAAATTAGCTCACCACGATATTAGACGAAAATGTCAATGAAATTGAAATTTGCAGTCAGACTCTGTTGCATTGCAATTGCTACATCACGTCAAAATTATCTTTCCTCCTTATTCATGCGAGAAAGTTTGCTCACCTGGATATTATTCGAAAATGTCAATAAAATTGAACTTTCCAGTCAGATTCTATTGCATTACAATGGCTATGGCACGACAATAGACTCTATCCCCCTTATTTATGCGTGGAAGTTTGTTCCTCACGATATTAGTCGAAAATGTCAGTAAATTGAACTTTCCAGTGTGTTTCTATTGCATTGCAATGGATATATCACGCCAGTAGAATCTTTCCCCCTCATTTATGCGAGAAAGCTTTCTCACCACGATATTAGTCA
>NW_016919785.1:2296-3397 GCF_001483705.2 Eufriesea mexicana
ACCTTTCCCCTCATTTATTCGAGAAAGTTTGAACATCACGATATTAGACGAAAATGCCAATAAAATTGAATTTTCCTGTCAGGTTCCTTGGATTGCAATGGTTATAGCACGCCAATAGGGTATTTCCTCCTTATTTATGCGAGAAAGTTGGCTCAGCACGATATTATTCGAAAATAGCAATAAAATTGAAGCTTCCAGTCAGATTCTTCTGCATTACAATGGCTATAACACGCCTATAGAATCAATGTTCCTAATTTATGCGAGGAAGCATGTCCACCACGATGTAAGTCGAAAATGTAATTAAAATTGACCTTTCCAGTCAGTTTCTATTGCATTGCAATGGCAATATACATTCAATAGAACCTTTTCTCCTTCTCTATGCCAGATAGTTTGCTCTCCACGATATTAGACGAGGTTGTCACTAAAATTGAACTTTCCATTCAGGTTCTGCTGCATCGCAATGGCTACATCACGCCAAATGTATCCTTCCTCCTTTCTTACGCAAGAAAGTTTGCTCACCAGGATATTAGTCGAAAATATCTATAAAATTGTTCTTTCCAGTCAGACTCCATTGCGCTGCAATGATTACAGCACGCCAATATCGTATTCCCTCCTTATTGATGCAAGGAAGTTTGCTCACCAGGGTATTATTCGAAAATGTCAATAAAACTGATCTTTCCAGTCAGATTCTATCGCATTCCGTACCTATAGCACGCTAATAGAATCTATACTAAATATTTATACGAGGAAGATTGTTCACCACGATATTAGTCCAAAATGTCATTAAAATTAAATTTGGCAGTCAGACTCTATTGCATAGCAATGGCTGTAGCAAGCCAATAGGATCATTCCTCATTGTTTACGCGAGAAGGTTTGCTCAACACAATATATGTGGAAAAAGTCAATAAAATCGAACTTTCCAATCAGATTCTATTGCACTGAAATGGGTATATCTCGCCAATATAATCTTTCCTCCTTACTTATGCGAGGAAGTTTGCTCACCACGATATTAGTCAAAAATATATATAAAGCTGATCGTTCCAGTCAGACTCTCTTGCATATCGATGGCTATAGCACACCAATGGTATCTATCCTCCTTAT
>NW_016919786.1:0-1627 GCF_001483705.2 Eufriesea mexicana
AGCTACCCTGTCCAAACTTACCCTGACCCAACCTAACCGAGCGTAACCTGACGCAACAAAAAGTGCCGAGACCTCTATTGCTGGGCTTGCCGGAGCAAAAATGAAGATATTAGAGCAATGTAGGACGCAGAAATCCACCTAGCAGCAGGTTAGTGCGATGAACTGAAAGATACCCAATCATAACCTAACCAAACGAAACATAACTCAACCTAACGTGCTGCGACCACTACTGCCGGCCTCCCCGGAGCCAAGCGGAGCATATTGGCACAGAGTAGAACGCAGAAAAATAAAAAACCGCAATGCATATCAGAAATGTCATAGCTACCCAGGCGTAACCCAAACCAACAGAGCATAGCCACACAAAGCATAAATCTACCTACCACGTGGAGACCGCTACCGCTGCCCTTGCCAGAGACTAGCAGTACATTCTGGAGCTCAGCAGAGCGCAGAACACCACGGACGGGAATTGTAGAGCACAAAATATAAGGTTCTCCTCTCCATGCTAAGCATAACACAACCTAACCGAATTATCCTGACCTAACGTAGAGCGCCGAGACCGCAATTGCCGGCATTCCAATAGAAAAGCTGAATACATTAGAGCACTGTATGACGCACAAGTCCATCTAATAGCAGACAATAGCACTAAGGTCAGAGCTGCCTCTCCTACCCTAACCAAACGTAGCATAACGAAACGTAACGTAACGCAACCTAACGTGTCGCGACGACTATTGTTGGCCTCCACAGAGCCAAGCAGAACATATCAGTGGAGAGTAGAGCATAGTGATCCATAGAATCGCAGTGTACATCAGAAAAGTCAAAGTTATCCAAATCCAACACAAAACAAACAGAGAATCACCTGGCATACCATAACTCAACCTAATGCGCAGAGACCGCAATTGTTGCCCCGCCCTGAGCCCAGAAGAACGTACTAGTGCACAGTAGAGCGTAGAAGTCCGCCGAATTGCAGTGCACAGCACGAGGGTCGAAGCTACCCCGTCCTAACCTAACCAAACGTAAACTAACTCACCCTAACTTGCCGAGACCTCTATTGCTACCTCGCCAGAGCAAGGTAGAACATATTAGAGCACAGTAGAGCGCGGAAAACCACCGAATAGCAGTGTAGAGCCCAAAAGTCAAAGCTGTCCTGTCCTAACCTGACCAAACGCAACATAAACAGACGTAACGTTACCAAAATTAGGGTGTCACGAACACAGCTGCTGGCCCCTCAAGAGCCAAGCAGAGTATAGCGGAGCAATGTGGAAAGGTGAACTCAACCGAATAGCAGTATATTGCACAGGAGTCAGAGCTATACCAACCAAACAACCAAACCTGACGTAACCAAACGTAGCATAACCCAACCTAACGTGCCATGACCACTATTCCTGGCGCCTGAAGAGACGAGCAGAGTGTGGTAGAGCAGAGTAGAGCGCAGGAGGCCATAGAATAGCATTGTGCAGCACAAAAGGCAAATATATCCTAACCTAACACTGCGTAACCTATCCTAACCCAAAGTAATCTGACTCTACCGAACGTGCCGCGAACCCAATTGCTGGAATCCCGAAAATCGAGCAGGGAATAGTAGAAAAATGTAGAGCTCAGTAGCCCGCCGAATAGCAGCGTATATCAC
>NW_016919787.1:0-288 GCF_001483705.2 Eufriesea mexicana
GGCTGTACTTGCCATTGGATTGAAGGTGTTCGGCGACCTATTGACCAAGCTGTAACAGATTATAGATTTTGAATAGGCCTATTCCCTGGCTAGTAGATGGCTGTATTTGCCATCGGATAGAAGACGTTATGCGATCTATTCACCAAGCTGTAGGAGGTTATAGATTTTGATAAGTCCTAATCTCTGGCAAGTAGATGGCTGTACTTGCAATTGGTTGAAGGCGTCAGGCAACCTATTCACCAAGCTATAACAGATTATATGTATTGAGTAGCCCTATTCTCTGGCAAG
>NW_016919788.1:0-30712 GCF_001483705.2 Eufriesea mexicana
GTATACAGTCTTTCTCATATTAAGCAAAATGGACATTTATTCAATCATTCCAGATAAGCAGAACAAACAGAAGCGTGTCAACCATGAAAGCACTTTTGAATTCAAAGGACTATACTTGTTCTACAACCTTTGTAGTCATCCATATTTTTTTATAAAAAAAATTGTATGAAATTCATAAATATAAGGAAAGAGTATGGAACAAAACCCGATAAAAAAGATACTTGTTATCCTTCTTTTAAATTAATTCCTAAAAAATAATTTTAAAAAATTACTTCCTACACTAGAATACCCTGTTCACTGAAATAAAAAATATTAGTTTCACTACATACTAATTATTCTAAAGACTTACAACTAACTTAACCTAGTTTGAAATACTTATAACTAGTGTTAGTAAGGAAAGTGGCGATTGGTGTTAGTGGCTACTATATTTTGAAATATCTAAAATGGAATTAAAAGAGAGAAAATAAATGAGATAGCTGATGTTAGCATGAACTTAAGAGCTAGAAACTTAAAATATGTTAGTAACTTAATATTAATGTGGACCTAAAACTAACTTAACCTAGTTTGAAATCCTAATAACTAGTTTTAGTAAGGAAAGTGGTGAATGGTATTAGTAGCTACTATATTTTGAAATATCTAAAATGAAATAAAAAGAGAGATAATAAATGAGATAGCTGATGTTAGCATGAACTTAAGAGCTAGAAACTTAAAATATGTTAGTAACTTAATATTAATGTGGACCTAAAACTAACTTAACCTAGTTTGAAATACTAATAACTAGTGTTAGTAAGGAAAGTGGTGATTGGTATTAGTGGCTACTATATTTTGAAATATCTAAAATGGAATAAAAAGAGAGATAATAAATGAGATAGCTGATGTTAGCATGAACTTAAGAGCTAGAAACTTAAAATATGTTAGTAACTTAATATTAATGTGGACCTAAAACTAACTTAACCTAGTTTGAAATCCTAATAACTAGTTTTAGTAAGGAAAGTGGTGAATGGTATTAGTAGCTACTATATTTTGAAATATCTAAAATGAAATAAAAAGAGAGATAATAAATGAGATAGCTGATGTTAGCATGAACTTAAGAGCTAGAAACTTAAAATATGTTAGTAACTTAATATTAATGTGGACCTAAAACTAACTTAACCTAGTTTGAAATCCTAATAACTAGTTTTAGTAAGGAAAGTGGTGAATGGTATTAGTAGCTACTATATTTTGAAATATCTAAAATGAAATAAAAAGAGAGATAATAAATGAGATAGCTGATGTTAGCATGAACTTAAGAGCTAGAAACTTAAAATATGTTAGTAACTTAATATTAATGTGGACCTAAAACTAACTTAACCTAGTTTGAAATCCTAATAACTAGTTTTAGTAAGGAAAGTGGTGAATGGTATTAGTAGCTACTATATTTTGAAATATCTAAAATGAAATAAAAAGAGAGATAATAAATGAGATAGCTGATGTTAGCATGAACTTAAGAGCTAGAAACTTAAAATATGTTAGTAACTTAATATTAATGTGGACCTAAAACTAACTTAACCTAGTTTGAAATCCTAATAACTAGTTTTAGTAAGGAAAGTGGTGAATGGTATTAGTAGCTACTATATTTTGAAATATCTAAAATGAAATAAAAAGAGAGATAATAAATGAGATAGCTGATGTTAGCATGAACTTAAGAGCTAGAAACTTAAAATATGTTAGTAACTTAATATTAATGTGGACCTAAAACTAACTTAACCTAGTTTGAAATCCTAATAACTAGTTTTAGTAAGGAAAGTGGTGAATGGTATTAGTAGCTACTATATTTTGAAATATCTAAAATGAAATAAAAAGAGAGATAATAAATGAGATAGCTGATGTTAGCATGAACTTAAGAGCTAGAAACTTAAAATATGTTAGTAACTTAATATTAATGTGGACCTAAAACTAACTTAACCTAGTTTGAAATCCTAATAACTAGTTTTAGTAAGGAAAGTGGTGAATGGTATTAGTAGCTACTATATTTTGAAATATCTAAAATGAAATAAAAAGAGAGATAATAAATGAGATAGCTGATGTTAGCATGAACTTAAGAGCTAGAAACTTAAAATATGTTAGTAACTTAATATTAATGTGGACCTAAAACTAACTTAACCTAGTTTGAAATCCTAATAACTAGTTTTAGTAAGGAAAGTGGTGAATGGTATTAGTAGCTACTATATTTTGAAATATCTAAAATGAAATAAAAAGAGAGATAATAAATGAGATAGCTGATGTTAGCATGAACTTAAGAGCTAGAAACTTAAAATATGTTAGTAACTTAATATTAATGTGGACCTAAAACTAACTTAACCTAGTTTGAAATCCTAATAACTAGTTTTAGTAAGGAAAGTGGTGAATGGTATTAGTAGCTACTATATTTTGAAATATCTAAAATGAAATAAAAAGAGAGATAATAAATGAGATAGCTGATGTTAGCGTGAACTTAAAAACTAAAAACTTAAAATATGTTAGTAACTTAATATTAAGGAGGTATTCTAGTCCAGATTCTTAAAAAAATAATTTCTGTTATTTCTCTTCTTATATATATATATTCAAATAGAGAATACATGTTATTAAAAATATTACTACCAGCAAATATTGCCGAATTATCAAAATTATAGGTGATATTGTCTTCACAAGCTACAATCATTATGCATTAAATTTTTTCTGATATACACCACAATTTTTGGGCGATATGCGAAACATGTAAAAGTGATGTGACCTTTAAACAAATCACTAAATATCATTTTAAAGTTGCAACCGATAAATGCACTTTGTATAATTCTCTTTCACTGGTTGCCACGATATCTCAAGATCTAGCTCATTAACTGGCATCAAATTTAAAATAATTTTCATCACATGTGTCTCAATAGTTTCTATTAAAATTAAAAAGCTTTAAAAATACTTTTCATTTTCTTTGTAAAATAATTTTTGTATAATATTTTTAGTAATATTAAAATAATAATAAATTTTTAATAATATTATTGTATATATTTTGTATAATGTGAATAATATTTTTCCACTCTTATTACATTTTATGCCCGATACCTCAAGTTCTAGTTCACCAACTTTCATCAAATTTGAAATAATTTTCAGGAGACATGTCTCAAGAGTCCGTATTAAAACTTAAAAAATTTAAAAAACTTAAAAATGCTTTTTACTGTCTTTGTTACTATGTATAATTCATTTCCATCATTTTCTCTTTCTTTTAACATATCCGCACAGCTTTTGTACGGCATATACATCCTCCTTCATACTAAACAAAATTCATATTCCTTTATGTATTTCAGATAAGCAGAACAAACAGAATCGTAGCAACCATGAAAGGTATTTTGAATCCAGGGACTGTACCGTCCCACGACTTCTGCAGTTTTCTATATTTTTACGTAAAAAAAATTGTGTATACTACACAAATATACATCAAAAATATGGGATCAAACCCAATATAAAAGTAAATTGATATCTTTTTTTTTTACATTTTATTCAATTCCCAAAACACAATTAAAAATTGTATTGTAGACTAGAATACCCCGCGCACTGAAATAAAAATATTAGTCTAACTAAATGCTACTCTACCTTAAAACTAAAATATAAAACGAACTTAATACTACTTTGATTTAAAACTAACTTAGTACTAACTTAACTTAAATAGGACTAAATAATAATATTATCCTACAATATTAACACGTTCTGTGCAACGTATACCACTAGTTAATAGAAATCATATCCTTTATATGTAACAACAGCCGTCTGTGTTAAATGTTTAATAGACAATAGTAAAATATCGCGTTTATCTTTACATTCCACCAATATTATACCGCATTCGTTTACTTTTTCCGACTTTTCTTCCCCTAATTTGAAAGCTACTATGTCCTAATACATTTCGTCGTTAGTACTGAACGCACCGGTACTTTACACGTACCATTTCCTACCATAAGGAGTCAAATAACGCCTTATGAAATAAGAATTGATTTTTAGAAAAAAAAATTCTTGATGTATGAGAGGGAATCACTCGCAAACAGGCTTTCGATTTGTAATCAAATAAACATTTATTTTTATTTTTACAATATATTTCCAATTAATAGGAGCACTTTTCACATACGACTGGTTTCTCCAACACGCACTTTTTCCGCGGAAAAATTTCTTGCGAATTATGCAAGTTAAATGGTATTATTACACTACACAATCTTGCTTGGCACTTCTTCGTGATTGGGAATAATTGCATGCGCAACATAAAAATGTTCGGAACTTTTGAGCTCTACGAACATTCAAAATGTTTGCGCATACATCGTCAGACATATAACAAAGCTGACTTTCCTAAATACCTGAAAAACATCCATATTTCCTCATCATCAGATTTAGAATTATCCAAATCTGAGGTTTTTTACTGAGGTGTGAAGGGGGTCATTAAACCCCGCGTGGTACGTTTAGTGTCTCAAACAGCAAATAAAAATGTATTGCTTTATTCAAATTATCAAATAAGACTGGTTGATTTACACTTAAACTTATCCATTGATTTAGTAAATTTTTAGCAACAATTCGCGTTTCATTTACATTTTCAGTATTATATGTACGTGGGTGGCATTTCGAATAATTTCTTATCTCATAAGGAGATAATGATATAAATTTACAAGAGCGTCTCATTTAAAATGGAAGAATTCCAACACAGCCCTAATAAAATTATCAAATGGGCTACATGACAGGCCTAGCAAAAACGGGTGGACACACAAAATGCTAAACTGAAATTTAATACTAAGATAAACACTAACTTAATACTAATTTGCCTTAAATTTAAAATATATAACTAACTTAATACTAATGTGGACCTAAAACTAACTTAACCTAGATTGAAATACTAATAACTAGTGTTAGTAAGGAAAGTGGTGATTGGTGTTATTGGCTACTATATTTTGAAATATCTAAAATGGAATTAAAAGAGAGGTAATAAATGAGATAGCTGATGTTAGCATGAACTTAAGAGCTAGAAACTTAAAATATGTTAGTAACTTAATATTAAGAAGGTATTCTAGTCCAGATCCAGAAAAAATTGATTTGTTTTCCTTTTCCTTTTTTTGTATGATTTCTAATAGGCAGTACATGTTCTAGAAAATATTTTTATCAGCAAATATTGTTGAATTATCAAAATTATAGGTGTTATTGTCTTCACAAGCTACGACCATTATGCATTAAATTCTTGCTGATATACACCATTTATTTTTGGGTGATATACGAAACGTGTAAAGATGGTGTTACTTTTAAACAAAACTAAATTTCATTTTACAAGTTGAAAACTTCCTACATTTCTCTTTCACTGGTTGTCACGACATCTCAAATTTTAGTTCATTAACTAGTATCAAATTTGAAATAATTTTCATTACATGTGTCTCAATAATCTCTACTAAATTTAAAAAGATTTAAAAATGCTTTTCCTTCTCTTTGTTACCATGTATAATTCTTTTACATTTTTATCATTTTCAGTATCCGATATCTCAAGTTCTAGTTCAACAACTCGCATCAAATTTGTAATAATTTTAAGTATACATGTCTAAATATTATAATATATATATATTATAAATAACAAAATTTCTTAATACTTGTTTTTATGTTTGTTATTATATCTTATTCTTTTTCATAGTTTCCCTGCTTGTTTTTCATTTTTTTTTTTTAATTTTCGCACACCTTTGGTATGGTATATAGGCTTTGGTCATACTAAGCAAAATGCACTTTTATTCATCCATTTCTGATAAGCAGAACAAGCAGAATCGTGTCAACCATGAAAGCACTTTTGAATGCATGGACTCTACTCTGTTCTTCAACTTTTGTAGTTTTCCATATTTTTGTAAAAAAAAATATTGTACAAATTTCATAAATATAGATAAAAGGTATGGGATGAAACCCGATACAAGAGTTGTTATTTTTCTTTTAATTTAATTCGCAAAAAAGTAATAAAAAATTGCTTTTTAAACTAGAATACCCTGTTCACTGAAATGAGAAATATTAGTTTAAGTACATATTAATTATTCTAAAGACGTAGAACTAACTTAAACTAGTGTGAAATACTAGCTTTAATCATCGATAACGTAGCAAGTTCTGTGCAAAGACTGTAGTTCGTTTCGTGATATACTGGTCACGCGAGCTGTACAGTTGTTTAACCCTTTCACGACTATGAACCAATTATACGTGTTTAAACTAAACACTCGTTATGAATTTAAGAATCATATACAGGGCGTTTCACAGTGATCTGCATGACGAGGGACGATGAACGTGGTTACTTCAGGTGCAAAAATGAGTTCAAACGTGTCATCGAAATGTTTAATTATTAAAGAAAAATCGGGAAACATAGACCTCGATTTTGAAGTAATCGAATTTGGAAATATGATCATGATGGTGGGCATTGGTCGCTTATTTTTGCAGAACTAAAAGACAGTAAAGTGGAAAGAACATTTTTTGTTCAAAGCTCGTATTTTTTTTTCTTCCTTTTTTTTACAAACCAGTATTTTTAACATTTACTAACGAAGAAATCCAATATTTTGAAATTCTTTTCTTTCTTTTTTTTATTTATTTTTTTTTTTCTTCTTTTTAGTAGCTATTTGCGTGGTGCAATTCGAAGCGAAAGCACATACATGAGAGAATGTTACAGGTACGATATCGATAATGCAATTTAGTCTTCCCATCGCTTTTTACACAAATTGTCTAAAAAAAACGCATCATGTGTTGAGCGAGCATAGTCCCTGTATTATATAACAATTATTTCACGCCGAGGCTGCATTCTGGAAACATCATTTTTGAAAATAACTAAACTTCGATTGAATTTCAACTGAAATTTTACATATTTTCTTCCCGTAGGATTACTCGTATTTTATTTAAATTTATTTCTCTTGTATATTTTAATAGTATCTTTTCATAATATATTTGCTCTCTTTCACCTTCCTTTTCTTTCTTTTTTCTTGCTTATTATCATATGTAGGAAAATTGTAACAATAAGACACAATAAAGAGAAGAATTGCACATGGCCCCATTATGGTGGGCAAAGCCATATTCTCAAAACTGATTGGTACAAAAACCAAACTCGTTAACATACTTTCAAACTCAAAATTAATTCCGTTATTTTTACTGAATAGTCCAGTTATAATGTACGTTGAAATTTTACATTGGATAATACGTGTTATACAGATGTCTCTCTCAACGTTGTAATATAATATTTTTATATAAATTTCGTGTACATAATTGTTATATAATACGTAGGACAATAAAGGGTGCTCCACTAAGTTGCAAACAGAACCGTTCCCATGTATACAGACACTGTTAAGCGATAGCTAGCAAATAGCTACCTCGCCTGTGATCTACAAATCAGTGACAGTCTATGATCTTTAATTGATCAGTACTCGATAAAAAAGAATAAAAAATAGAATTAAAAGAAACAGAAAAATTTGCACGAAATTTCACGGTTGGCGCGCACGGTGAGAACTACGGTCAAGCTGAAATGTGGGATTATTACGTTGATCGACGAGGGTAACGAATACTACGAGTGACGGATACTGTTATTAATATAATTACACGAGCCGGAAAGTGTAACCCTGTAACTGATAGTTAACAGATTGGTCGAGAAAAAATTTGTCACTTAACACGCGTCTAAGTACACCAGAAGACATCTTATAAAGCCTGCTTGGACGATCGACTCGCGCGGTGTTATAGAGTGTGTACAAAAATTAATTAACAGGGCTACGTGATTCGTTAAGGCTGACAATTTGTGGGCACATATTTCACGCGTATTTTGACGAGTAATAATTACAGGCTTAATAGACGTTGATCTTATCAACGATGAATCAACCGTTACGATTGTCCCTTCTCGTTCTCACCGACGGTCCTTCTCCTTTTTCCTCGTCTTTATCCCCTTTCCGCCTATTTCCTCCCCCTCCTTTTCCCTCTTTTGCCACGCTCCTTTGTCTCCTTTTTGAGCCACGTTAATGATATATCGCGCCGAGAAGGTGTATATTACGGCTAAACGACGGAGCAGGCGTTAATTAAAAGCAGACGTCTCGGAATTTTGAGTGCGTCCCAGATGTTGAGCCCCGATAGGCAGAAAATTAATAATAACTTTAGCGATGTCCCGGAATTCTTCGTGAGCCGGGCACGATATCGCGTGGCACGGAGAATGCGGCTCGTAACGAGTTAGAAAGCGATAATTATTGGACTGGGCAAAACTCTTTTTTCGTCGGGTCTCCGTGAAATTACGACAAGACAACGGATACGACGGAGCCTAATTTATGCCCGTCGATACGTTTACGATAATTACGCGGCGGATAACGTTCGCGGGCATACGAACGGATAAATTTCCGCCTGGCTGCTGGCGCGAAAGAAGCGCGTGTTGATTAACGGTCGACAGATGGCGCGCGCGTTTTTCCCAGCCGCCGTGGCTGCGCGCGCAACCCGCGTCTTCGAGAACGATAAATAAAGCCGACTTTTACAGCCCCTGCGGGATTCATTTGTTAATTTGCTCTAATGCGTTCCGCCGTGCTGCGCTACACGGGGACCTGTTATTAATTAAATTATCGAACGCGCCATGATTCAATATACGCCCGCCTATCGTCTGCGCCATTGTTTTCTTACCGATAACGATGCTCGTTGTTGTACGTGTTTGCTATTTACCGACGTTGATTAATATTTCAGATGCGATAAACAACTTTCCTTATCCACTGTGCGCGAAATGTGCACCGGCGCATGCGCCATTTTTGACGCTCCGTCCGACGACCGAGTTAGAGGTTATGTAAGGCCGCTACGATTAGATGGTATTCGGGCTTCTTAGGTAAATAGTTATTTAATTACGCGGCGAGACCTTTTATGAAATATTGATCCTTCTTCTTTAATTCATGAATATATGCTAATATTTGCGTATTTTATTGATTTGGTTTTCCGTACCTCTGTTTTATAATTTGCGATAATTGAACGTTGCATTGTCTCGGCGTGTTTAAATTAATTTGCGTTCTTCCGCGGGTAAAGTGCTAATTATTTAATGGGAATTTTAGGTCTGCTGGCTTTCGCAAACAGACGGATGTTTGCCAACAATTATCGATGCACAGAGTATAATAAAATTAATCAGGATACGAAGAACTATATGTTGAATGAATATATGAATGAATCTAGACATGTGCCATTGCTGTCAATAATGAATAATAATTCAAGCACGACCAGGTATGTATTTAAATTTTATCAAAAATTTATATTTCATTTTATATACTATGATATTTCAGTCTAGCTTTATACAAAAGGAAGTAAACCTACTTCTTCCTTTTAATATATCTCATTCTAATTCTTGTGACAGAGAAACCAATCAAATGTTAGGTTATGTCACACCTTATTTTCCTTTACATATGCACGTAGATCGATGGAAAAAGAAGATTCAGTTTCAATAACTCTGTTCTATATAGTAATTAATTAATATATTAATTACATAAAAAAGTGTATTCAAAATTTCTCTCGGCGTTAATAATTGTATCAAACGTGACACCTTTCGCGGTCACTTAGAGTGTGCAGACGAAACTTTATTTGGGTGATATTACAAGAGAGGGCGCCTAACTGCAAAGACTCTCCTCGGTGTCATGCTCAAAGTACGTTCAGACCCCTAAACTCGACGTCTACTGTAGATGCTGTGATTTTTCTGCTTTTCAACGAAGCGTGAAGCGCTCGCGAGAGGAGACAGACGGAAAAGGAAGAAAACGAGCGGACAGAATTTCGTCGGATGGCGGAAAATGCGGTGCAACGCGGGTATATGTATTCAGCCGAGAGTTGCGTCACCGGAGAACACAAGGACGCACTCCGCGACAAAAACAACGTGTTGCTGACCAACTAAACTTTTCTACTCCGCGAGAAATACTGGCCAAATATTAATCTTCATCCGGTGACGGAGTTAAAATTACCATGAACTCATTTCCCTGATACGAACCGAGTAATAAATAAAGTCGTTCTGGTAATATTGTATTTCGAAGTTGGAAATTTATCAGCGAGGGGATGATTTTAACGTAAAAAGGAACAATTTTCGTAAAAATTATCGAGTATCAGAAACGATCACGTTGGAGAAGGGATGAAATAATTTATGGATAAGAGGAAATTATTGTTTTAATATCTCGATGAAAGGTGAAACTTAACTTGACACGTTTGGTTCTTATTACGTGCAACGGTGGCGCTAGTTGTTTAAATTCTCCGGGTTTACAACTTCCAATCATTTCTCTCTTATGTACAGTTTTACAAGGAGTTTAATGACTCATTATTCTCGCGAAGCGCCATACTTTTCATATATATATTTCTTTAGTGTCATTTACGTAGACTCATTTTATAGACAATCATATTTGAGAATTGCTGTTTCGTAAATTCAGGTGGGTGTTGGGGAATGGTATCCTCAAGATTTAGGTACATAATGACGACATAAACACGGCGTAATGTATCCTGAATTTCAACGAAGAATGTCGTAAAATCCTACCTTCGGAGAGTACTTCGGAAACAATTATGGTAAATTCTTGGCATTTATCGCGCTAAATTCCAAGAATTTACAGCTCATGAATTTCACGAAGAGATTTTGTTTAATAAAACAACGAAGCAAAATCAGACACGTAATGGGGCATTCTAACTCGTCCAAAATTAGTACACGTTAAATTGCAAATTGCAGTAAAGTTGTAACGACATTTATAATATCTTTTATATATATTTATATGTATGGTATGATATTATATGCGAGTATTATATAATGTAACAAAAATATACAATCTTATCAGTGGCCAATTATAATAATTTCGTAAACAACCTAATAGAAACCATATCTGCTCGACTATTGAAAAGCAGCAAGCATGTACGTTAATTTTATCACTGTTTTCGAATCAAAATGACCACTGTTTTTTACTACACATACTCCACAGGGTTTTACCCGTTTATACCTATCTGGAGTTTGTACTTGAGCACTAACTGCATCACAATATTCATCTAATTTCATTCGTCAATAATATTCAACATTGTCTTCACTACTGTTAAGACCAAATATATATGAGAAATAAATAAATCAAGAAGTTCGATGCATTCTAAATTTTTATTTTATAACTATATTTTATAAATCTAACTTTTCTTGGCCATTTGTAATATATATATATTTCGAATTGGTTTTAATTAAAAAATTATAGATAAATTAATTTTTCTTGGAAGCCAAGCTTCGTCTAAAATAAAAACAAGCACGATATACTCTTTTCAGAAGGAACTAAAACCTAATTTTCCTCGGCCATTTGTAATATATATATTTCGAATTGGTTTTAATTAAAAAGTTATAGACAAATTAATTTTCCTTGGAAGCCAAGCTTCGTCTAAAATAAAAACAGACTCGATATACTCTTTTCAGAAGGAACTAAAACCTAATTTTCCTCAGCCATTTGTAATATACATATTTCGAATTGGTTTTAATTAAAAAGTTATAGACAAATTAATTTTCCTTGGAAGCCGAACTTCGTGTGAAATAAAAAGAGGCACGATATTACTCTTTCCGGAGAAAGATACACAGGTCTCGAGCGACGAAGTTGAGAGATGCATTGTACAAACAAGTAGCATTCTCAAAACATGATTATCGCGAACAGGTGTAACAATACTGGCTCAATCATTTACATACGCGTAGACAATAACAGACAACGCATCGTATCATGCTGTGTAATAATTAAACGTGGGGAATGCTCGCGGAATACAAATCGCGTAAATTTGCACGGGATGAAACAGTGTTGGTCTTTCAGCTATTCGAGTTTCATCGCGATACGTGTGTGTACCTGATATAATAGAGAATCGAGGAAGCGTCTCTTAATTTTAGATATTCGTCACGTCGACCATAAATCTACGCGTTATTTACACATATCTCTGATTATATCTCTCTTTCTCTTTTTCCCCTCTTTTCTTTACATTTTTTCTTTAAATTGCAATTTTTATTCCGTACAAAATTCGTACCCGAAGTAGGTTCCTCGAAACATCGAAATCTCCGAGCCTCGCGAAAGCCAAGAATATTTCGAATCTCAAGCAACTCTTTCGAAAACATCTTGAGATGACAGGTGATCATTCTCGCATCTTCAAGAGAGATAACGAGATAAAATTTACTACACCTCGTACACAAAATCAATTTTTTTCCATTGTTTTCGAATGTTCGAATAAACAAGTTTCTGAAGTAGGCACACGTGAAATTGTCTGTAAGTATATAAATAGATAAATGAGCACAGTTGGAAGACTAAATATTAGTTACTGCTGAATCTGTTTACCAGATTCGGTAGAGTATATCTTCCTAATTGAAACGATTAGATCTAAAGCTAGTGGAATCGTGTGGACTGATAAGCGTTTCGCATAATGTTTGCTGCTGTTTGGTATCTCTCTGCTTCGATTGTACGTCAATACGATACCAAATCCTGAGGATTATGTCACTGGAAAGTACAATAAACCATCTAGTGACTAACATGGAAGATTTTGTCTCATAAAATGGTCATAAAAGAAAATTATGTTTAAGGTATGAATTAGTATTACGACTGAAAAAGAAGCGAATAAAGGGATACGAAATTGCATTTTCTATGCTTCCTATCTTCACTTGAAAATTTAACTTTCCTTCAAAATTTTGTAAATTTTTACTCTCATCTTTATGCTTCGAAACTTTTATAAACCATAGTTTCATTTCTATTAGACCCCCTTAAACTTCCAAAAACTGAAATTCTGATTTTAATCATAATTCTAAGGAATAGGAATTTAATCGATGATTTTGTAATACATAATTTATATAATTTAAATTATGTACAATAAAGAAGAATTATAATTAAAATATTAATTAGGAGAGAAAGAATTAAATCACAGGACGTATGATTTAGTCATAACGTAATATTAGATTAATATTCATTTTCTATTAAAAATAAACTATCAAATTACAGAAATTTTATTAATTTGTTGTTTCTTAATTTGTCAACATAAACGTTGACAATTAATTTATATTCGACTGTATAAAATTCCTTAATTAACATATTTCATTCAAATTCTGTTCTACTCTAAAATGAACTTTTCCAAATATGTACAAAATATATGATAAATCTCGAAAAAATATTCCATATGATATTAATAGTATACAAAGATAAATATACAATTTAAAATATCGTCTATGCTCGATTTAATCGTTGTTAATATTTTCATATCATTTTACAGAATGGAAATGCAGTTTTCTTCCGACATTAACGAATATTTATTCTTTTGCAAAAGCCTGTACCATCCGCCAAGAAGATGATTTACAGATTGAAGAAGAACAGAAAGAGGACGTGTGTCGGTCCGTATTTATGCGCATGGAGATAATTAATTGTTGTCACCGACACACGCAATAGCCTTCATAAATTAGCACCCTTCCTCGCCTATTTTCTTTTTATTGACCCTCCACAGCTACCCTTCGTTCAACCATGTTAGCACGCGAATCTATTACCCATTCTTTGGCTAGTAGCCTGACAGAGTTGTACTCCTATTATTAATTGAACCATTAATATCCCATAATACGCTGTGTCTTAAGATCATCCGGTCTCCTGTATTAGTAATGAACGAACTAGTTGTACCTCTGTGATTTAATATTTTATATCTGTCTTTCAATTAATATTTATACCTATTCAAATTACAATACTTCGCATATAAAATAAATTAAAAAATTCATTTTATTTCTGTGATTCTACATTTTATTTTCTTATTAATCATTTGAATCCATATAAATTATTTTGTACCTCCAATGTTAAATATATATATATGTGCTAGTTGCATTTCTGTAATTTAATATTTTTCTTTACGAACGATATTTCTTTGAATGACTTTGTCTTTGTAATTAATAATTATGTATTGAGATTTTCGAGTGTTCAAAATTGCATCTACCGTACTAGAAATTGACAAGTTAGTAGTACGTTAACGATTTAATATTTTACTTTCTAAATAAAATTTGCATAGATATAAATTTAATCCCGCCTCCTGTATTAATTAGAAATAAGTTATTCATATTTCTCTTTTCTCTTTGTGATTTAATGTTTCATTTTCTATTTAATACTTTCCATTGGTATAAATTATGCCTCTTGTATTAGAAATAAATAGACTGGTTATATATCTGTAATTTAGTATTTCACTTTCCACTGAATATTTTCTGCTAATTTAAATTAAGTTGCATGTTCTTTATTAGAAACGAATAAATTGATTTCATCTACGTGATTTGATACTTTGATTCCAAATTAACATTTTCTATGAATATAGATTGTTTCACTACCACTATTAATAAAGAACAAATTAATTAAATTTCTGCAATTTAGTAGTTTATTTTTCATAGAAAATGAGTATTGATCTAATATTAAATTAAATTAAATGATATTAAATTCTTTCTCTCCTAATTAATATTTTCTACCAATTCTTCTTTGCTGTACTGATTTGAGGTATATAAATGATGTATTACGAGATCATCGATTAAATCCCTATTCTTTAGAATTATCTGAAATCAAAGAATAAAGTTTAATACCTAAGTGTCTATAAATCCGAAAATCTTGATTTTATCGAAAATAGAATTAAGAGCATGAGATCACATCGATAATGATTCCATTTATATTAATACATTTAAATCCAATATTGGACTTTTCGTGCCATGGACTGTCATATTAAGCATATAAATTGATGTACCAAAATTCACGCAAAATTTGAATTTCGATAAAGCATTGCTTTCGTTGGCGAAAAAATATTTCCAACAAAAGAAAAAATACAACGTGACAACTGATAGTTCAGGGTTATTAAAAATCGAGCGCTATACGAAGGAGCAGCCCATCTTCATTGTCAAGCGATATTTACAATTTTGTAATTAAAAATCTGTGTTTCCTATGAAAATTGCTAGCAGCAATTTATCTACAACTCCATCTTCCGAAGTGATCAATTTGTATCAACTTGTAATCATTATGTAGCTATTTACATCACGAAAATATCGAAGAAATCACGGACTCTATCGTGTCGTCGATATCGCAGATAAAATCCATCGATCTTCAATCAGCGATACTGAAAATGTCGTATCAAATATTTCCTCCGGTTTTTCACTTCATAATCCGTTATTTTTTCCAAAAACAAACGCGTTTCATTTCGCAAAACAATGATGCGAAATCTCGTCGATGGAAACCAATTAACGTACTTTTATCAGTAGGAAAAACAACGAACGAAGTAAACAACGAAACGAATAAAAACAATAATTAACAGAAGGAGGAGAAGGAACACAATATTCAGAGATGAATGTTTCCAAAAATTATCGGGAGGAGATAAGCAAATGGACAAACAACGAATCCAGTATAGAGGGCACACAAATAAAATCGAATCCGCGTGCATACGCTTTTAATGCCAATATTAAATTCACCGCCCCAGATCGCGGCTGGAAATTAATTCAGCCGGTATTATATCAGCAGGATCGATTATATATTAATATCGTTACTTTCGACGATTTTCCTGCGGAATCGTAACGTAACGGAACCTCGATTGATCGTCCTGCCATCCGTTTAAAATATCGAACGTCTGTCGCGACCCGCTTGCGTGTAATAAAAACTCGTCCCGCCGTGTCTGAAAAGCCAGGATTACCCGCAAATCCCCCGGGGAGCAACAACAATGTTCCGCATCGATACCGTAAGATTAAAACAAAGCTGCGCCCTCTGGCGGTACAATTTTTCAATACCGCGCAGGCGGACTAATTCCTTTGCAGGTTTACACGTCGCGAACGATTTCCAACCCGTTTTATTTCTTTTTTCTTTCCGTTACACGAAGGATTGGATGGCGTCGTGAAAATAAAATTACGTGACTAACACTTTACGTTCCACCGTTGTTTCGATAATTAAGTAACGAGTGATTGCACGGATAAAAGATCGATGGAAATTACAAATATCGGTAATCTGTACGTATTAAGATACTTTTATACGTTAATTTATACACACATACGTGATTTCCTTTTATTTTTCGAATAAAAGAATATTGTCGATTTTGGAGTAGAAAAATTTTGCATTGCCATTTGCTAATAGCAAAGTACACTAGGATCCACCACTAAATTTACCAGACCATAATGTGTAACTAAACATGGTACTCGGTATTTTTCGTGGATAATGATAATAATAATTTTATGCTCGATAGAAAATTAGGTATAATTTCCTAATTTCCTAAATAAAGCTCGATAAAAATTACTATTAACTTTATCAAAAACAGCTGCATGTTTTCAGTAATACAGTAACAAAAAATCGGGAAACCATCATTTTGACTCAGTAATTATGTAGTTTAGTATGAATGGCTTCGAGCCATACTCGCATAGCATGTACACAATCTTAGTCGTATGAACGCATCACACAAACTCGACTCCAGAACTACCTGTTATATATATCGAAATACAGTGTAGGCAGACAAGATGCAAATAATTAGACACGTAAAATAACATTTCTGAGTGAACAAAAGCCAAGAATAATTTTAGCAAATTTTTCAAAATAAAAATCCCGAATAATTCGACTAGTACCGTAGTCCCGATTAATACTGTACTATAATAATCTCGAATAATCGAGCGTAACGAGCAGCATCGTTTCATAGACCCCAGTGTGAAAACGGGGTGAAAGTTTGACGGGAATCTCGTTCTGTTCTTTGACATAGAGTTCCTATTAGTTGCTATCGTGGCGTTCTAATAATCGGTGTTGGAAATAATAGCAACGTGAAAGCGTGCCTTTCTCTGCTCGTTATGCTTGTTATACGATGTACACTTGATACGCGCTGATCACCCTCAAGAAGGTATTCACCCTTGCAGTCGGACACGAGTGCGAGGAAACTTATTGCTGGAAGGAAATTGGTTTAATGGAACAACCGTGTAGACGTGCACGTGAACGGCGCGGCGTAGTGTTGGTGATTTATAGTCGTGTTATTACGCGTACATCTGCACTCGATGATATTTAATTTGGAGGAAAGTAGCGGTTCGGTTTAATGATCAAACGTGTTAGAGCTGTCCGATGCAGCGGTGATAATGATACAGGTAGTTAAACACTTTTTGTAATAGATTTACTACCATATATAAATACATTTATTCCCGCGCGACCGTCGTACGTTACAGATATGATCATCGGGGATAAATATTTGGTTTTAGTAACAGTACCTGGAAACGCGATACGATCGAAGGAATTGCAATCGCGAATGGCTTTAATTTCCTTCTGCCTTTTGGAACGGGGGGAATGGTGCTCTCGTTACGATGCTGCGAATACGCTTCTCGAGGAACCACTGTTATTGGCCATCATGGCGACGGGCTAGGCGCATGGCGCCCGGCGTAACATAACCTCAAATTCCGTCATATTTCGTGTTACTCGAGGAGATTGAATCGAGAACCTTTTCGATCCAAAATTAAAATAATTACGAGTAACTTTTGATATTGGGATTAATCCATTAGCTGCCACGATCCCCATTTGGGGATTTTCGAATTTTGCGTACACCACTCGACGCCAAAAGTATTCAATATTTTATTCTATATGTATCAGTCAATATTGTATCCAACAGAAAGTGTGCATTTTGTGCTTGGTTTTAATACAACAAGCGAATAAATTTGAAATTCGTGTGTAAGTTGAACGGGACAAAATTGTCATACTTGAAGTATTATATTTTTGGTTTGGTTTTTATATTATAATGAAATACCGTACATAAATATGTAATTTAGAGGTTATAGTAACTATTCGTTACTTACTCAGTCTTTTTTTTTATTGAAATTATTTTATTGATCATTTTATAATGATACCCATTTTGGGACTTTTTCAAAAATATCAAATATTTTCAAAACGCAGCATAATTTGAAAATAATTATACTGTTACACGATCTTTTGTGTTTAAATATAACTTATCCGACCAAAAATTTCTAACAAAGAAATTTGGCAGTTAATGGGTTAATATAGTAATTAAAATAACAGGTTTAACAATTTCTTAGGGGAAAATTATTGTTGGCTTTTTATCAGGCTAATGTAATTATACGTGTCTAATCATTTTCATCGTTTCACTCGAATTGTTATTGTCTGTATGCACTATATTTAGGCATATATTCAGTCATTGGTAGTTCTAATATGAAACATGATATTCAAAATTGCATAATGAAATAAATATAACTTTTTTAACCAGCCAGCTGTGTTTGACGATTATATAAGCCGCGGAGAAATGGCAGTATTTTGTGTCACGACGATTATATCCGTCATGCGCAAAATTTACTTACCATCTGTTATTTAAATTATAATTTTAGCGAAAATTAAAATATATTCGTAAATTGCAATATGTTTGGAACCTTTGGAGGTCAGGACGTAATAAAACAAACAAATAAAAAGTATAAATAATTTGAAATGGAATCATGCATTTCCGTAACTGCTTATCAGTTTATACGTATGCAACGATAACGTTGTTTAGACTTTGTTATAGAAAAAAGATTAGAAAAGAATCGCGGTATTGGTGTTCGACATACAAAATAAAGTGCCAATATATACGTCATTCCTTGCTTCCGTGGATATTACTCGATTTGAATTTTTAATTTTCTACAATAGTTGACACATTTTGAATTTTTGAGTTATATAGATATATATAGATATCTGATTTTTCCCGAACTTTTTGCTTATTATGTATGTAGCATGTGTTTATGTTAAGCGAACGAGTGAATATTAGTAATAAAATCGTAAATTTTATTTCATCCGTAAAATCATTCATAAAATCATCATTTTTTAAAATAAATCCGTTTATTTCATTCGATATTTTAACTATGTCACTTACTCTGTGTTTGACGACTATGTTCGTCATCGTTTAACCCTTTACAATCGACGATCTTTTGGCTAAAAATGAGTAAGAGTTCAAAGATTTTCTGCTATAAAGCTGACGATATTTCTTTCAATAATAAATAAGAAATCGTATAATAATTAACACGTAGAATTATTTGATTTCGATAGCATTTGAAAAATGGTCACTACAGCTGACTGGTTGAAATTGGTAAACACATGTGATTGGCATTTGTAACAATTTATAGTATTCTGAATCTTACCTCGATCAAAATTCTATTTGCTGTTTCTCCATTTTCCAAATTTACTTTCTTTGTAAAAACATATATTTCTTTCCTTTGTTTGTAAAAATATGTATTTCTTCCCTTTGTTTGTAAAAATATGTATTTCTTCCTTTTGTTTGTAAAAACCTATATTTCTTCCCTATATTTGTAAAAACAAGTATTTCTTCCCTTTGTTTAAAAATCAACAAGTAATATTTACATACCTAGATTATTCAATAGCAATAAAACAACATAGTAATAAAAGACACATAGTTCAGTAACAAATAAATAAAATAAAATTGGACAAAATATGTACATATGTATATTATGTCACAACTACAGTGAAGTATCCTATAACGCGGTGTTTCTATAATGCGATTTCCATATATACGCGGAGCAAAAATTATAATATATATCTTTACAATATAATAATACAATAATACAATAAAGTATATAAAAAAAAAATATAATAATACAATAAAGGAGATATAATATAGGAAATATTCGAATTCATCATTATCGAATAACAATTTTTTCGTACAGGAACATTCCAACAACTCAATTGCCAGAATAATATGGTGATTAATAATTGTGGTATCCTCGACGTAAGGACCACATGATAAGAATATTTGGATTCCGATCAGACTGAAGCGGTTTCATAAGAATATTTGAGACTAAAACATTTGTGTAATAAATATTGTAGAGACATGGGTGGCGGTAAAATAATATAGTCTCTATTTATTGAATAACAAATAATAATGAATTAAATTAACACTGTGCGGTTGACGATTTGGCTACGAATTTATAACAACTATTACTACTATTACTACTACTATTGCCACTACAACTTAAGATTACAACACAATTACACGACTGTTACAACTAAAACACAACTAGACGACTAACAACTTTCTTCCCTTCTAACACCTCTACTACGAATTGCGAACTACATACTTCCAACATAGTCCAACTTCCCTAATATACTGCCGGCTTCCCTACGCCCTTGTATCCCTATTTAAAACCATACCCTCTATCCTACTTCATAATACTGCAACATACTGCCGGCTTCCCTACGCCCTTGTATCCCTATTTAAAACCATACCCTCTATCCTACTTCATATCTATTCTCTCCGTCCCAATCACGCTTTTCTCACGCACTCCTTGCCCTCAGCAGGTCACATAGCCCAAACACTTAGACGCATTCCTAGAGACACTCTTCGCTTTCAACCGATACATTCATAAGCAACCCGTCCACAAGATCCTAGCGCACGATCATTCGTCCTTTTGCACGCACTAAAGATAATACGTTCGACCCACTAATCAACCCTGCGGTACCGCAATGTAAATAAAATAATGGATGGAAATAAAAGGAAAAGATTTTAATAAGGACTTTGATACGTGCCAAAAGATAAACCGCTCAATTTTAACACGTTAGAATCCTATTTTAAATTAGAAAATGTCAGCAATATGTATCAAATAAGGATTTTTTGTTGGTAACAATATTTTTTAGTTTGCAATGTTATTGTACGAACTGTGTATTATATTCGATAAACATGAATTCGGATATGTAAAAATCTACATATTCATTGTCATTTGTATTGGAAAATTTCATTTGTTAATAGTATCAATCGTAACTTCATACTTTGAGAATGCAGTTTTTATTTAGGTCTGATTTATCTGCAATTTATTTATTTCTAGGAGTCCATATAACGTGGTACGAATTCGTTCAATTTGTATAATTTCTGAGTTTCTTGTAGCGTGGTTTGTATATAAAGCGGTAGTGGTTTCGATATAGCGATATAAATTAATCTAATTTGTCTTATTATGTTTCTGATAACGTGGTTTCCACAGAACGCATTTCCTGATTGCAATTAATTCTGATCCTCTTATAACACGGATTCCATATAACGCAGTACGAATTAATCGCGTTATGGGAGACTTGACTGTACTTGCAACATCATCACAAATTCAAAGTCATATATGTAAATACCATCATAACAAAATAATAATAATTCATCACACAATAATTATACATATCATAATAAAAAAATAATTGCAAATATCATGTACACAAAATTAATAACAATTGAACACAGAAAATAATTATACATACCATATATAAAAAATAATAATAACAATTGAACACAGAAAATAATTATACATACCATATATAAAAAAAAATAATAACAATTGAACATAGAAAATAATTATACATACCATATATAAAAAAAAATAATAACAATTGAACACAGAAAATAATTATACATACCATATATAAAAAAAAATAATAACAAATGAACATAGAAGATAATTATACATACCATATATACAAAAAAATAATAACAATTGAACACAGAAAATAATTATACATACCATATATAAAAAAAATAATAACAAATGAACACAGAAAATAATTATACATATCATATATAAAAAAAATTAATAATAATTGAACACGGAGAATAATTATATGTATCATATATATACAGTTAATAATAACTGAACTCCGAGCATAATTATACGTATCATATATAAAAAATTAATAATAATTGAACTCCGAAAATAATTGTACGTATCATGTACAAAAAATTAATAACAATTGAACACCGAGAATAATTATACGTATCAAATATAAAAAATTAAAAATATTTGAACTCCGAAAATAATTGTACGTATCATGTACAAAAAATTAATAATAATTGAACTCCGAGAATAATTATAAATATCATACATAAAAAAAAATTAATAATAATTGAACTCCGAAAATAATTGTACGTATCATGTACAAAAAATTAATAATAACTGAACTCCGAAAATAATTACACGTATCATGTACAAAAAATTAATAAGAATTGAACTCCGAGCATAATTATAAATATCGTACATAAAAAAAAAATTAATAATAATTGAACTCCGAGCATAATTATAAATATCATACATAAAAAAAATTAATAATAATTGAACTCCGAAAATAATTGTACGTATCATGTACAAAAAATATGATTAATTTTTTGTACACGATACACATAATTATGCTCGGACTTCAATTATTATTAAATTTAACACCGTGAATAATTATACATATTACATACAAAAACAATTCCGTTACATACAAAACAATAAAATTTATTTAATATTTCTTCTTACTCGTTCCCCAAAACGCATCGTGAATAATTCATCGACCTTACCATTCAAGACTGTTTGAACAAAGGATCCCCGGAACCCTTGTAAAATTCACGGTTACCCCAAGGAACCGATCGCGAGTATCCAGCGGAAAATAAAACACCGATGGAAAGTTCGAATAAACACACAAATAAAGCCATTCACCGTTCCTTCTTCGCGGATCGTCAGAGTGATTTCGGCCCTTGAGACGTATAAACGAAAGGGCAGGGATACACGTAAACTGGAAAATCGCGAAACGAGACTATGCCCGTGCTGCCATCTCGATTTTCGCTTATTGTCCGGGTCGAATTTCCTCGGAACCAATTTTATCGACTCATCCGGGCTTTATATCGGTAAAACGGGAACGATCGACGCGGAAGAAGAATAATCGAAAAAGGCACGAATACGAAATTACGAGCTGGAAACGAGTCCCACGACTGTTCTCCAACTTGCGTTGATGGCGTCATCTTCGAACGGTTCGCAACGATACCGTGTCCTTAGGGTTAGAACTATGGACGTTCCAATGAACTCCCATAACTGTATCCCGGGACTCCCCTCGTTTCGCGCTTCCCGCATCTTCTACCTTTTACCATCCCGGGTTTGAAGAGGAAGACTCCTTCGGAACTGAGATTTTTAGCTTCCATGCAATGGAGAAAAGAGGTACTCGGAGATTCCGATTTTGGAGCCGAGAATACGATTATCTCGGATATTGTTAATTTTAAATGTAAACTTTAAATTCAAATATTATTAATAAACTTTGAATTCAAATATTATTAATAAACTTTGAATTCAAATATTACTAATAAACTTTGAATTCAAATATTACTAATAAACTTTGAATTCAAATATTACTAATAAACTTTGAATTCAAATATTACTAATAAACTTTGAATTCAAATATTACTAATAAACTTTGAATTCAAATATTACTAATAAACTTTGAATTCAAATATTACTAATAAACTTTGAATTCAAATATTACTAATAAACTTTGAATTCAAATATTACTAATAAACTTTGAATCCAAATATTACTAATAAACTTTGAATTCAAATATTACTAATAAACTTTGAATCCAAATATTACTAATAAACTTTGAATTCAAATATTACTAATAAACTTTGAATCCAAATATTACTAATAAACTTTGAATTCAAATATTACTAATAAACTTTGAATTCAAATATTATTAATAAACTTTGAATTTAAATATTATTAATAATCTTTAATAAACCTTGGTCGTGGTAGTAGCGTATGAATAAAACTTGATATTCCCAGTCCATCAAATTTGAAATTCTTGTTTAAGAGTTAACATTTTTGATGGACAAGGTTAATTAAAATTAATCAATGGAAATGCATGTGTAAATCAAAATGAAATAATTGCATATTATATTATATTTCTGAGTCTTTTAAATATTACGTTACTTTTGTTAGTAATATCGAGTATATTATTTCTGAGATTTCTGATGCGATTGCGTCTTGGGTTGTCGTTCGAGTAGAAGAAATATTGCACTTTTGAAAATCACCAAGAAACAATTGTAATAATTAACAAACTTACCAACTTCGGTGACTTTAGGGATATAAAATAATACATATCTGAAACAAAATAAAAAGAATAAAATTAGGCAAACGAAATAAAACATTTTTTACGGTAGTTTAGGGATAATAATCTCTTATGTAATGACAATACTAAAGAAAAGTAACACTAATGGAAGTACTAAATAATAGTAACACCGATGCAATATAGATAGAAGATTTAATTTACAAAGAATAATTCGTAAAATTATTCAGAGACTTTAAATTCTTCGAAAATATCATACAACGTGTCGTGATTTTAAACGAATGATTAAAAAACAAAGAAATTACGAGGTGCAAACGAATACTCCATTTCTATAGAGAACTATAATGGCGGCGGAACGCGAAGCGAAGTCACGTGAGCGGGACGCCATTGGCCCGTCAAGATTTATAACTTCGCGCGTATTTTAAATTCTTAAAAGCCTCGTACCCCACGGATCGTGTTTCACGAAATATTAATATAATCGCGGTCTCCCTCATTAACATTCTCGAACTGGTAAAACGATACACGGAAGTGTCCAGCGCCTGCGCAAAACGAACAAGCGGTTCAACGTATCAACCGATCGTTACTTTAATCATCCTTCGCTAAATTTAATCGTAAATTCCGCCTTTCTTTCTCCCGCTGTCGTGTTCTCTAATGCAAATAAGTGTAAATAAAGAATTCGTGACTTGGTGTTTTCCAATGGTTACGTATTCACCGACGACGAGCCTAAGTTTCGTTCCCATACGCGCAGTTTATCCAGAGGCTTATCCGTCGAATCTGGACCCGTATTGTATCCCTTATCTCAATAATAAATTGAATAAATTTAACACTGCAAAATTACCAACGAGCTTTGTAACGGGTCGCCAGAAACGTGCACGAGAAATCGAAAGAAAAATGGAAAGAAAAATTGAAATAAAAATTGAAATAAAAATTGAAATAAAAATTGAAAGAAAAATTGAAAGAAATAGACATATGCACATAGCAATATTCATAAATTACCGACAAAATTCTGCTTTCTTAATTCAAGTTGAATTACGTGCAATTGCCTCTGTTCGTTTCAATATTTGGTACGATAGAGTCGTAAGTATAACCGTATCACGAGACGCAGAATATCAGATTCGTAGCAGATTCACGGATTTTATTGTTACAAATTTTCGGATAATTACACTCGCGTCGAACGTAATGCGAGCGAATTGCAAACAATATAGGCGAATTAACAGATATGAAATTATTTTGAACGCGATCCAAAATTACGTGTTACCGAGCCGGTAAACGAGTACGCGAAACATTATTGACAGCAACCATGTGTCCGTGTTATTAAACTTCGATCTACTCGCTGTTATTTCAGACGCACGTGTTAGTAACCAGTGGGTAATTATAATGCCAAGGGATTAAATATGAAGGGACATTTAAAATTATCTCGATTTCGTTATTTACGGATAATTATCGCGTATTTACTCTCGTGCGCGTCATTTCAATTTCCTGCCCCCGGAATTGGAAAACTTTTCATCGCGAAATTGTTTAAAAAAGAATAATCGAAGATAAAGTTTCGGAAGTGATTCGTACAGAATAACACTCTGTAATTAATTGTTAAATATCGACCAACATCGGCAGCTTTGAAACCACTTTATACTTGATGCAAGGTATTTGCCCGTTCGTGGAATGCATTTTATAAATAATAACAGCTTCGACATAAACCGTCGACGAATTAACATCGCGATGTTGGTTTCCCGTGAGCGGAATAAATATTGGGAAATAAATAACATTTAAAACGAATCGATCGTGATTCATTAACTCCGATTCAATTGTCCCGGATCTGTAGAATTCAATGTAGACGATGTTGGAACTGTGAAACCCATTACAGTCGATTCGCAATTAGCTGAACTCGATGGAGATTATTAGCGAATCCATGAAATGCATTATAGGAACGATGAATTTCGTATGGAATCTGCCACAAATTACTCTGCATTTGCAGATTTCAGTAAAGATAAAGCTTTACGCCCATCGAGCACGCTGTAAGTGCACCAACACGTTCTACCTTGATATACTTAACATAAAATGATTCGACATGCAATATTAGATGCCTAGTATTCGATGCTCGATTTTCATTAATTATTGTCCGATGTTCGGTATTCGAGTGACTACTGTTCATTTTATAGATCCCTTTGTCAACGATCTAGTGTCCAGGAACCAGCATACACGATGCGAAATGCTAAATATTTTGAACTCTGCAGAGAACTCGAAACATGGAGAATATTCGATAGCTGGTTGCAAATGGCGCCTGTGTACGTGTCGCGAATTGCAGTTCTAAAAAGATCAGAAACCATCGAGAACGTTCCGTGATCACCGTACCACTACGTACCCCCAGTGAAGGCAATGGACGATTGGGCCCCCGCGACTAAAAAGCTACCGATCACCAGAGAACCAATCTTCCCATATACAGTCTATAAATTTAACAAGGAGCAACGTTGAGACATAAATTGACAGGCTATTTTAAAATTTTTGTAATTTGTTGGAATCACTATATATCTTTGTTTCGAATATCTGAGAATACCCGTATTATACTCCTAAAATTTCAAGTTCCTAAATATTTGAAACTCCGTTCTTAATACTCCAGATGACGTCTACATTCGACGAAACGACGCTCGCGTGACCGACATTTTAAAATGGCTTCCGAAAATCCAACATGGCTCCGCGTCTTACCTGTAACGTCGATAATTCAAAGCCGTGGAGCAGCCTGCGAGGTATAAATCCTCTATCCTCCAGAGGTATAAAGGCGCCTCCGCCTATGGACCTGCACAAAATGAATTCAATTTAATTTTTTACCAGAGCAAATATCCGTTGCGCGATATCCCGAAAACGGTGAACTGAGCGAAAAAAGCTTTTTAATCGTACACAGGCGCGAGCATTTTTATGAAATTCATCGAGTCCCATGGAAAGGAGGCAAACACATTTTTCTTGATTAAATTCCATTAATAATATAAAATCGAGTCGCGGATATAACCTTGATTAAAATATTAAAAAGATATTAAACCCGACGGGGCGCGCGACATCCGTCGCGAATCGCCTTCCGTTCGATATACCGTTGCTCGTTTCAACGGCGCGCGTAATACGATTAAAATCCTATCCATTGCGAGTGTTGCATAACCAAGCGCGAAACGGACGTGACGGTGTGAGCGCCGCTTAACGCGGGAAGCATGGAAGACAAGGAGTTACAAGCCACGCATCGTTATCCCTGACCCTGTACGCATTGGCCATGCGCCCCGCGCGAAAGGTATCTTCGAGGTTAAACGCGCGTATTTGTAGCGTAGGGTAATTTACGAAACGACAACCTTGGGAGGCCGTAACGACCCACGGGAGGCGCTATCCGCCGGTAGAAAGCGTCCCTTGTTTGTTTTAGAGGCCGTTATGAGGAACGCGTAAGAATCGCCGACTTCCCGCTTAATGGCTCATCCGCCGATTTATCGCGAGCCTTCGGGACGCATACCTTTATGGATCGTAAAGAGTCCAAGTTCCGACGGCAGTCCAATTACTTCGCCGATAACTTCGAATCGCGGTTGCATTGTTGCACGCGTTCGCTTCGCTGCCGCTTATCACCGCTACGCCCCGCGCGCTACCCAGTTAATAAGTGCACGGAATCGAATCTCAGCGCCACGGGTGTACGCGACGGTGACGCGACGAATATTACCGACCGAGAATCTTCGTCCGATTTCATCGCGTTGCTCTGTCCTTTTCCCGCCGTCCTTCGCTCGCACGAATGTAAACACGAGCCCGGACCGATGCCCGCGCTTAAAGGGGATATGCTCGAATTCGGACAAGAATCTTCGGATTTATCTCGCTGTTAGATCGTGCACTGTTGCCGGGGTATTAGTAAATCGATCGCAAAAGGGGGGAAACGGGACGCGTCACGGGGATGGAAACGCGTGTGCTATATAAATATTTTCGAGTGGCAGAGCGGCCAGATTGAATGCAATTTATTATGCGCCATTACATAAAGGCTGCGGCTCGCCCGGCACGAGCCCTCATATTTTATGATAAATAACAGGTTGACCCCTCGACACACTGAATATATGGTGAATTAATGGTCAGCGTTTGGGTAAAAGTACATACGTCCGGTGGATTAAAATTATTAGCGGTGGTCGCGAGTCGAATAACTCAATGCACGGAATGCTTCCTTTTTTCTCCGTACCGCGCCAGGGGTTCTCAAAATTTCGTATTCTGCGCGGGAGGGGTGGTGTCTCTTTTTTCGTGCTTTCGTACGATTCAGCCGCGAAAGCCGGCGTCTCCTTTTTTCTCCCCCTTTATTCCTCGTTCGTCGACCACTGCTGCGTTCGTAAATCATGCCGCCTGGCTAGCCGATAAGCGACTCCCGCTCCAACGACCCCGTCGCGATGCTCGAAATTAAGAAACAAACAGGGACGAGTGACGACGACGTTCGGCAGATCGCGACTACGCGCGCACACGTCGCGCCGCTGCGATAAATCACGTGACCCTTCCGGAATCTGTGATTAACGGTTACGACACCAGAGGACGACGGATCGGCGCTGAAGCATCAGTTTTTTCGCTAGATGCTCGCGGTCGGTAAAGAAGTTTCATCGGAATCTTTATAATCGAATAGGACAAGCGAGGGCGTGTCAATCGAGCGTTTGCATCGAGAGAAATGGCGCGTGTGCGTAAACGCGCGAAGAAACGAACGGGGAAAAGTAAGTGGAATAGATACGCGTTGCGTCTCGGGTTTATTAACCGATTCGATAGGAAATGTGGGTTAGTATAAAAGCGTGGTAATAATGTGATACATGGTACATGGCTTTGACCGATTAGTGGACTAGGCACGAAGTGGGTAATTTATAGACTGCCAACGATCCCTGCGGGAAGAAAACACAGGCTCTTGTCTAATTACCGAAGATACGCTTTGGGTGCATATGGCGCTGAAATGAGTAATCGGCCGTTAAAAGAACTTCGTCCGGTTGACAACGACGATTTGAAGGCCATTTAAAGTTACAAGTTTCCAATTAGCGAAACTTGTACCGCAAGGCATGACACTTGATTTAGGTTAGCACGAAAGAAACTTTTACGATTGTACTTTGCTGGTTGTTGGTCCCCTTAGCGATACTTAATGAGCCTTACTTCGGAAGCACGACGGCTTTCTTGGGCAAACTTAATAAATAAATCAGCTTGCATTGTTAATTATCCCACGCGTAAAGCGTTTTATTATTCTTCCAGATACCGGCGATTTTAGGAACGATTTTAAAGACGTTAACCTAACCTAACGCACAACACAGGAGTTAAGTTACGCTACTGGGAGACACACTGCGCCAACTTGTCAGAGAAATGAAGATGCTTTCTCAGATACTAACGATTTATTTTCACCGATTAATTTTCAAAAGCGAATATCGTGTTCTGCAACGGTCGCAGAGGAAGACCAAACGAATGCAGAGAGGAAGTGCACCGAGGAGATAAAGCGTTAAAAAAGGTAATAATGAGAGAGGCTAAGAGCAGAGGAATAAGGGAAGAAGATAAGAAGGAAAGATTCATTCGTGTATACTCTCTTAAACACCCGGCGGGTACGCCATCAATAACTAAATCGCAAGCAAAAGAACCCAGCAATCAGTTTGCTGGCCCGAACCCGGATCATTCGTTTGACGGACGATTGCTCTGACCAACTCAGCTGTCCAGCTCGTCGATGGATTCTCTCTTCCTGAGACTAATATTCCAAACAGACCACTGTCTACTAAAATCAATCTGCTCCACGTGACCTGTTACGGCGTTGTTAGCAAGTGTCACTATCGAATTCCTCCACTAACGATCAGTAATCGAAATTTTTCATTTGTGGCGACCCTCGCCAATAGATGAATTCCAACTTGAAGGAGGTATGCCAATTTTCTCGCGAGTCCTCGATAAACTCTTTCCATATATAGAATTTTCAAACTTTCCAATAGCAATCCTCGTTTAAGTCAAGGTCTGCTAGGTAACCTTACTGATGAGTCCCCACTAGCAGGCCCAGGATGAAACGTATCCCTTCCTTTTCCTTTCATCCCTCCCAGCACCATCGTAACACCGAGGGTACCTGCGACAAGCTGACTTCCACAACGGAGGGAGGGCACAAATTATTGAACCAAATTGCCATGATCTTGGATATACAAATTTCCACTTGAATAATTTATGTTACAGGAATGAAGAACTTAAAAACAGGTCAGCACTGTCGCCTTCACGTTTAACACGTTAAGTGCTACACTGGTCCACAGGGACCGGCGTTAGACTTTGCGTTAGGGCCCAGCCCAGACAATACCAAAAGCTAACTTTTGGTATCAAATTCTTCGTCATCTTTGGACCTAACGTTTGGGAGTTCCTGTTATAACAATTGATACAGTATTTCCGAGTTTCGTGGGTATTTCAAGCTTTATTTTAATCTTCGAAATCTAATATCTGATCGTTTATTACTAACAGCTACAGGGTGTACTAGAAAAAATATTCGTGACCTCAAAAACGCCGGAATTAATAGCCTCAAGGAAAATTCCTCTCGTGCAAGGTATCGGTCTCCCCGTACCATTGAAATTCCACGTAAAATATTTATCGTGTTATAATTGCAGGGGATATCGAGGTGGCCTGGTTTAGCTGCGACACCCTGTACGTGGAAACAGAAAGTACAGTAGATGAACACTTTCTGTATCCACTTATTCCCGAATGGAGGCTAAGATCTTCATTAGAGCGTACTTATTTTACGCTCCTGGGCAGAAACTTTTATTTCCCTTCTAATCGAGCGTGCCGGTGGTTTAAAACAACGTTTGACATTTATTGCCTGATCGTGAATCGAACATCGAGCAAAAGGAAAAAGGGGAAGCAGATAATGAGAGGGGAAAATAAACGAAGCAGAGAGGAAGGCGGTGTGAACGGAAGAG